>NC_083761.1:14892762-15142762 GCF_963514075.1 Conger conger | reverse complement strand
GGCGGCCTGAGTAATGGAGGCGAATAAGCCGCTAAAATGCTGAATACAGAAGCAATTATGCTGGCCAGTGCTTTAGCCCTAACTGTCATTTAGCGTAATGGAGAGGAGATTTAAAAGAACAGGGCTGCCTGTTTCGAATGGGAATGCGAAGCGCAGTACAGAGCATTTTGGTTACATTAAGAATTGTGCCCAGATCTTAAGAACCTCCAGGCAAAGCAGCGCGCAGTCAGATTTAGTGATCCTTGGAGAAGTGCTGTTCTTTCTTGTCACTCTGCTAATGAACTCAACTCTCGTACTGCGTGTTCTTCGAGAGAGCGAGTGAGTGTGTGTAAGTATGTGTGCGCGTTTGGGAGAGTGCTGGTAGGCGTGTGTGTGCGCGTGTGCGCTGCATGGCAGAGTGTGTGGGAGTTGGTGCGTGCATGAGTATGGGGGGGGCACATACACCTGTGTGGGTGAGTGAGGGCATTGTTTGTTTGTGAGTATATGCTATCTGTGTGTGTGTGTGAGAGAGTGTGCGAGTGAGAGTGTATGCCATGCGTGTGTGTGTGTGTGAGAGTGTGTGTGTGTGTGCGTGTGAGAGTGCGTGTGAGAGTGTGTGAGTGAGAGTGTATGCCATGCGTGTGTGTGTGTGTGTGTGTGTGTGTGTGTGTGTGTGAGAGAGTGTGTGCGAGTGAGAGTGTGTGTGTGTGTGTGTGTGTGAGAGAGTGTGTGAGTGTGAGTGTATGCCATGTGTGTGTGTGTGTGACAGTGTGTGTGTGTGCGCGCGAGTGAGAGTGTGTGTGAGTAACCAGAGCTGTGTTCCACTGTGACCTTCATCAGATAGCTGCCTCCTATTTCCCCTCAGGCTGTTGAAATGTTTGAGAGAATGATAGAGCTCCCCGGCCTCCAGATTACTTAGCTATGCATGAGTTCCTCCACCGCTTCTACTGCACATTCCACTGCACTCAGCCTTATAAAATATTTACTGCTGAATTATGGCCCGGGCTCTGCAATGCCAGGGAAGGACAATATTTTGGAGCTCCTTTGTCTACCGAGGGCTGGATGTGTTTTCCCAGAAAAAGCCCCCGTTTTCTCCTCCGACGGAGGGCAAATGAGAAGCGATGATTTGTGTGCCTCTGGTTCCACGCCTGCTCGGCGCAAAAAGGGCTCGTGTGTTCTGAAGGTACACAACAATTATTGCATTGTCTGCCTGCCAAGGCTTGGTGTGTGCTGGCTCCCCTTTCCTGCCTTGGCGGGAGGCAGATGTGACCCAATTGTGGCAGAATGCAGAAAGGTGTGTGCGTAGAGGGGGTCGAGGGGGTGGGGGGTGGGGGGGGGGAGAGTGTCGTTTTCCTCTCCCTGCCAATAGCGCAATATTAAATCAAATAAAGGGGCTTTTATGAAGCCAGACCGCAAGGTGAATCTAGACACGGGAATCCGGTCCACGTCCGCCATTCCGGAGTAGGGCTCCCTTGCGCAGCTACGGGTGGGCACTCGGTGGTGAGAGCCGGCGTAAAGGTTCAAATCGGCCCGCACCGCCGCAGTGTTAAGGCTTGCTTATGGGAGAGGGGGCCGCGTTATGTAAATCCGGATTAAAGTAGGTAGGTGCGTTTCCTGTGCGTTTGAAGCGCTTTTGTCGCAGGCCTCCCGAACCAGTATTTTTTTTTTACTTGTTTACGCGGCGTGTAAATGTTTTCATTACCGCTGGGAAACACCTGCTTTCTTTTAAGAGAGGCAGATCTGATCTCTCGCTGCTATATTTATCTGGCCTAGAAAGGAGTAGTGTTACAGTAGCGTTTCAAAGCAGCTGCGACGGCAGCCATCTTTCGGCCTCGAGCTGTTGACGACTTTCTGTCGACGGAGATATCTGGCAGGCGCAGAAAACAGAATTTGCAGGTCTAATTATAATGCGCATTGTGGGTAATACAAACCGAGATATCTCTACGTGCAAGTGCTATTTTTATTGGCCGGTAATGTGACCCCGTTCAGTTGCCGTAGTTTCCAGCATACATGACTTTGTTTTATTTCCAGTCTCGCCAGCCGGCTGTGGTAATTTAAGAAAGCCGCGAATGCGCTTGATTGAATTTTGCCTGCATATTAAAATTGCACTGTGTCATTACTATAAGGGATTGGACTGTGAAGACCGCTGTTCATTAATTCAGTCGGCACTGTGGTGTTTTGAAATGGGTTTTGAAGTCGGTCAGCGCAGTCACCTCACAGACCGAGGTTTGACTGGTCCTGGTAATACGATTTGGAAATGGCGTGTATAGCTTATCGCCGTTGGTATTTATTTGACGACCTCTGGTGAGAAGTGTTGTGTGGCGAACGGTGACTGTCGCACTGCCACGGCTGTTGGATGGGACGCGTACTCTTTGAGATTTGAATCTCTGACACTTGATTTTACAGGCCCTTGAACTCAGAGGCCACGGTGCCTGAGAAGCCTGAGAAGCCGTACACGATGTTTGCTGACCGAGATGTGCTTCCTGATAGTCTCTGCAGTCGAGTTTCACTTTTCAAATTCCTTTTTAGATGTTCCTGCCACATTACATAACTTGCCTGGAGCAAGCCAGACATGGACAATTCTAGCTGGCCTAGTATTTATATAAATAGAAAATGGTGCGGAGGAACCAGGCTAATATCAGTGCAGATGCCTCTCTCTCTTCCCTCTCTTTCTCTAGCCCTCTCTCTCCCAGCAGTGAACTGAATTAATAGCAGATGAAAATAATTGCTTTCTTTCTCTTGAATTTATAAACAGATAAAAGGAGCACGTCATGGTCACCAGTATGGTGACTAACGCAATGGTCAACAACAGGGCTGCCGAGTACACCATAATTTTTCGGTACAGCGGCATGAATTCACACAGCAATGTGCGGTTTTTCAATGCTGTCTACAGTGGTACCTTATTGTTTGCCCATTGCAACAGTAGGGTACATTACAATTTGCAATGTAAACTCAAGGTAAATTGTCTGTTTTGAATGAAAAGCGACATGTAGTTGCAAACAAAATGGCAGACAAGTTTATGGAAACATGATTGAGTGTGAGCCAAGCGACACGGGCGGTGAAGCCTCTGTCTTGTGTTGCATTTGGCTGCACTTCTAAATGATTAAAGAATACTTGGAAGTGTGGCTGAGCAGTAAACCCCATCAACCATTAACAGTCATCTGTATTCCTCTTCTGTGGTCATGGAGTGGAGCACATGGGATCTGCTGAGTGGGTCTATCAGCTCCCGGTTGGTTGGATTTTTCGCGTCTAATATCCAATTTTTTTATGCTATTCACATCGTTAAGTATTCATGTTCTCAATAAAAATGGTGAAATTGATTATTACTGTATTTTGATTGGTCCTTATTTTTCGACGGTTACTTCAGTTTACAATTCGTAAACATTGTCATATTAGTAATAGTGTCAATAATATGACTCATAATAATACTAATAATAATGATACTTTGTCCAGATTGGCCAGCCCCAGTCAGAAAGAACATCAGTTAAATGTCAACACCAGCTCTGTTCCCTTCTGTGTGCCGTGTTTATAATATTCAGAGATCCTACCCCCCGTCAAATGTTCGCGGATGGTGCGGCAGGAAGCTGGCCACGTGCGGCCTGGCCTTGTGACGGGGACGGTCTGTTCCCTGCTCCACTCTCCCTCCCCGCAGAAACGTCTCGGCCTCTCCCGCCGCACCGACGCTCCCGGCCAAGCTAATTCCCACGGCCCTTTCTTCACGTTTTTTCCGCGCCGTTTCAAAGCGCCGGGCTTAATTGCTATTCCTGGAGAGCCAGCGGTTGGGCGCGTAGCGGTTCAAAGGACCGCGGTCCTGCGAGAGAGAAGGTTAGCGTAAATAACGCGGGCGCCCTGAACGGTGCCAGTCGCCCTGTCCGTGCCTGCCTGTGCCTGCCCGCCCGCGTGCGGCTGTTTTTCGGGCGCCGGGGTGCCCTCCTCGTCCCTGCCGCGAGGCGAAGCGACACACGGTGACATCAGAGATGGCGCATCTGCGGGGGGAAGAGGAAAGAGAGGCACTTCAAAGCCCGGACGGCTGCCTTTGAACCGTCAGCCCTTTTTCCCCCCCCTCTTAATGATTCCCTTATTATTCCTAACGTGACGCTTTCTTCACTTTCGCAGACGTTCAAGCCGCTGGTGGGGAAGACGGTGCTGGGCTCCATCGCGGCGGTGGAGTTCTTCTCCGACAGGCAGCTGGATTTCCTGACCGATGACGGCGCCTATCAGCCCTATCAGGTGTGTGGAACTGGCTCCCGCCGGCGGGGGGGTGGGGGGAGAGAGGGGTGATGTAATCCCTCGCCGGACTCGTTCCCGGGCCCAGAAACCCGAGAGGCCGGCCCGCAAAACGGCGGGTTTATTTTAACGTTTGATGACGACGCGGCTGGAAATCGCCGTTTCCTTCGCAACGGCGGGTAAACAAAGGTAGGGTTTCTGCACCGCGGGAGGGAGGGGGCCAGGGGGTTCATCGGCCCTTTTCCTGTGACATGAAATGGCCGCCGTGTGAATTGAAACGTTTGTGTTTGCCAGCTTTTGCAGATGTAGATAACGGCCCTTTTCGTGGACCTTTTTTCTGATAGCCTCATGAACGGTGATCTCCCGTGCTAGCTTGGTCCTGCTCTGACACACTAGTGTGTGAAAAGGCCAGAAGGACCGTTGCTGCTGCTACAGACATTTTTGTATGTCCAGCGTTTAAAACAGAAACGTGCCAGGGCGTTAGCCTGGCGGCTCAGACGTAGTGCGGAGCCTTCTGACACGTAGGTCCGCGCGACGCGTAGCGAAGAGAATTCAGTTCGCCACCATGCTGTACTCCACACACTGTACTCCGCACGCTGTTCTCCACACGCTGTACTCCTCCTCATTAGCTGCACGAGGACGTGGGTGTCGTCAGGAAGGGAAAACCGCACGGACGACCGGGGTTTCGAGCGCGAGCGCTGGGGATCTCTGCGCGGCTTTACTTTGCTCACAGTAGATTTATTTTCATTAAGCATTTGACCCCGGCATCTTGTGCCTGTTTCCATATTGTTTAGCACATAATGAAAAGCCATCTGCTGCTAAATTAAAATAATCTCCTTCTTATTTCTGCGCGCTCGAATAATGCCCTGCTGTCCGTAAGATTAAGGGACTGCACTCGGGCATTGTGTGGCCTGCGGTACATTACAGAATTGAAGGACAATAGTGTTTACCCACTCCTTTTGACATGGCACAATTGTTACTGTAGCATCTTTTCTCCGTCTCTATTTTTGTTTGGCCACCGCGCACTCAGCGTAATTGCTTTCATGGATGATCACATTTAATATTGACTAATCTATCTTTAATGTGCTGGAGATCAGTGTGTGCCCGCTCTCTACTGTGAAAGGCCTTTGACAAAGAGAGGCGCAAAGACGATTTGGGGGGGAAGAGGACCCAAATTGGATTGTGGGAATAAGTAATCGAGTCTGAGCGCTCGTTTCCCGAAACTTTCTTCTTCTTTTTTTTTTTTTTGCCGGTTAATTCCTCTTTCTTCCCGGGGGATTGACGGGGGAACACCGTGTTCCAGCCGTGCCGCGGAGCGAGAGACGGCCATAAAAAACGTCCAGTCCTCTCAGAAGGGGACCATCCCGGCAGGGGAAACCACCTCCTGCCGCAAAGCGCGTAAAACTCCCCTTAACCCTCCCCCTCCACGAAACGGTGGGGCGGAGGAGTCCAAATTTCCCCCTCGGCGGGGGGGCGACGTCCCAAGGTGCCCCTCTGGCCTCCGATTGGCCGGCGCGTCCCCTGGCGTCCCCGTGAGAAAGTACGCAGGTGTCCGCCGATGGACGCATTCCGTATTCGCACCATTCCGGCGCCTCGCTGCGAACCCCGGCTCTCTGGAATGCGGCTTCTCGTGATGAAAGAGCGTTCTGCTGCTCCCTGACCACGGGGCGCTTCTGCCCAGCTTTCAAGGTCCTCCCGTGTGCTACAGTTCCTGCAGGAGAGAACTCGGGCCTGCCGCGCGCAGAAACTGAAATGTTTATCATCCGGGGTTGTTGTCACAGGCACATTTCTCACCCGCGAATCAGCAGCTAGCCTGCAAAGTTGTTTGTTTAATACATTTTTTTCCCCCCCCTTGTTTGTTAAGGCTGTCCCGATGCACAGCTCAGGCCTAACATAAACACACTACCTTTGTTCGGTCAACAAAGATAAGGTGGATTTCAGCCATTGTATTCACAGCCGTATCTGGGTGACGAAAAGGTCGTGATTTTAATTGCCGTGTTTTTATAGCGTGCGTAGGGATCTGCAGGGGAGGAGTTACAGTAACTATCGCAATCTGTTTGCCATAAATGGCACAATGGAGTTATTGTGGGGGAAGCCAGCCGGCGGAGGCTGATGGCAGCGCGGTGTGGTTTGGGGAGGGGAAGCTGAACGCTTTAGCTTCAGCGGCTGCGGTGAGGTGGGGTGCCCCAGTGTGACTCAGACCTCAGCGGCACAAAGGCGGTTGAGAAGCGCGGTTGCCGTCGTGTTTTCAGAACGGAAGGTGAACCGTGTGTCAGCCCACCGAGCCTCTCCTTCAGGTGAAACCCTTCGAGCGCTGGGTTACGCGGTTTTACGACCGGCTATGACGGTTAGCCACGCTCAAAAGAGGATGTTAGCCACGCTCGACTATTTAACTAGTACCTGAAATGCGTCTGACGGCATCCTTCGCAAATTTTATCTTTAATTATGGGCCCATCCTTCTCTTTAACCTGGTTTAGAGTGCTGCTGTAGCTCCCGCTCTAGGGGCTTGTTGAGAAAATGGCCGCCCCTGGTTGCATGGAGAAGGATGAGTTTCGCCCCTGTTTTTGCTGAACGCGTGTCCCCTTTAACAGCACTCATTTGCCAAGTCCCTCCTAATGGACGCATGGGTGAGTGCGCTTGTTTGGTTTCTGCCTGCCTTACCAATTTGCTGCAGATAATCTGTATTTATGTTGAGGAGGACTCTGGCCTGTGAGGTTGGGGGGGGGATTGCAGCTGCTGTCTGTGTGAAACCGGGCCCGCCCCGCCCTGTCCTGTCCTGTACAGACCCGTCAGTGATCCACAGCTCTTTACCACTCACTGTAGGCCACACAAACAAAGCTAGCTCTCTCTCTCTCTCCCTCCCTCCCTCCCTCCCCCCCTCACTCTCCACCCCCTCCCTCCCTTCTCTGACCAGGCACTGACCAACCACACACTCGAAGGCCTATGTTACATTACCCCGGCAACAACACACTCGGGCGCCTGTATTGCATTACCTTGGCAACGAGCCATATTCCTGCACAGCTCACACTCTGCGCCTGCACTGCATTACCCCAGCAACAAGCCGTGTTCCCGTACAACACACACTCACACACACACACACACACACACACACACAGAACCTGGATCACATTACCGTGACAACAGACCATATTCCTCAACAGCACACATTTGGTGCCTGTACAGTTTGTGCCTGTGGAGCACAGCAACCATACTGTATATATCACTTTACTAGCACTGTTTTCTGAAACACTGCAGATACGTTACGTATCACCAGCCGCTTCAATTCCTTCACATTCGCTACCTACGTGCTAAATTACAAACGAGCGTGCAGCGTGTGTAACGTTAGCGTGTTTTACATAATGCTGAATTTCCATAAAAAGCACACTCACTCTTCCTGCATATTTCACGTCCTCAGCAGCAGGCCTTTACAATAGCCCCATTGTTTCTGTGTTCCGTTACCCCGGCGACAGCGTACACGTCACCGGAATACTACATTACCCAGCCTTCAATGCTCTGAAATACGACACTATCAATCCCACAATCGCTTTTCTTGACAAAAGGTCTCGCTGTCCGAATACGACACACTCCGTTCGGAGTGAGCGTTTCCCTTAAAACCCCGAACACCGCCAGAATCGTGTCCAGCAAAATGTAGGAGTTATTTTTGACAGCGGTATGCACAGACTGCCATATTTGCAGTGTTCTTAATGATCCACAGATCTCCGAGATTACTGTAGAAGTCATTAAATGAATGACCTACAGTAGTACTACCCCCCTGATTCCTTCTCCAGTTGCTGTTTACTGGCCTCCCTGATGCAAGACTTGAATTGGATCTCCCCGGCGAATACTGCCATGGCAACGCCTTGCAGCACTTCAGCTGAGCTCTGCCGTGCTGATAATTTATGGATTTGCAGCAGCGAATGTTTTGCTGACCTTTTTGGATAAATTTTAATTTCCCCTTGCAAGAAAAAGCTCACTGAAGGAAGCCGTGTTGCTGGCGAGAGGCGCTAGCTTGTAAACACACTGTAAGGCTGCGTTTTAAACGCATTTAGTACATACCAATGTAGCAAGTCGCGTTTGACAGTCGAGGTGTCGCTGCCTCTCGTAGACCTGTATCAAAGACTGTGGAAAAATTTAGCACTTCAAATGCGCAGTATTTGATTTTATAACAGGGCTGTTTCTGAAAGGATACCACACTGTATACAATGGGTTTTTTTTATATCTGCTTGAAATGTTGTTTTTCATTATTCACACAACAGCATTTTGGCAAAAAAAAAAAAAAAACTACTGAACACAACAGGATAAACCCCAGCAGTTGGATTTTGTGATGTTCCCAGAGCAGACTGAATTGTATTTATTTTTTTTACATTCGCCCGCGCGCCGAAAAGAACTCGATGTACCGCAGCAACATCAATCGCAGAGAAAGAGAGATGGAGGATGAAAGAGAGAGCCACGGCAACCCAGGAGCGGGATTGCAGAGGTGGAATAAAAGGCTAGGCCTAGCACAGCAGCTCTCTCTCTCTCTCTTTCCCCCCCTCTCGCTCTCTCACTCTCTTCCCTCTCTCACGCTTTTTCTGTATCTCTCCCTCTTTCTCTCTTCCCCCTCTCCCTCTCTGTCTGTCTCTCTCTCCCTCTTTCTGTCTCTTCCCCTCTCTATCTCTTGCTCTCTTTGTATCTCCTTTCTCTTTCTCTTCCCCCTTTCTCCCTCCCTGTGTCTCTATCTCTGTTTCACTATTTCTCTCTGTCTCACTTTCATTTCCTTTTCTCTCTGTATCGCTCCCTCTCTTTCTCTCTACCTCTCTCCCTTCCACTCTCTCTTTCGCCATGCCTGAGATGAGACGAGTCTCCTCACCTTGACGCGTGTCCCGGGGTCCTGGGCTGTGAATCACGGGGGATGTGTGTGTGTGTGTGTGTGTGTGTGTGTGCGGGGGGGATGTGTTTGTGTGTGTGTGGGGGATATGTGTGTGTGTGTGTGTGTGTGTGTGTGGGGATGTGTTTGTGTGTGTGTGGGGGATATGTTTGTGTTTGTGTGTGTGTGTGTGTTTGTGTGTGTGCGTGTGTGTGCGTGTGTGGGGGGGATATGTTTGTGTGTGTGTGTGTGTGGGGGGGGGTGTGCGTGCGTGCGTGCGTGCGTGTGCGTGTGTGCGTGCGTGTGGGGGAACATTAATGCGGTGCGGTGAGATGTCCTCTGGGCGTGGGGGTGTCTCTCTCCCTCTGCTACGCCCTCTGGAAGGCGAGCCCGTCTGCGTTCATCATGCCTCCCCCCCCTCAGGTTTTAGCGCGGGGGCCTGCGGAATGCTAATAAGAGCAGTCAGTCATGTGTAGCCGCTCTGTAATAGGAATCGGCCCCGGCGTACCCCCATTCATTCTTAATGAACACATTGTTAATTTCACCGGCGTACTGTAACCGCTGCTGCCGTCCGGCCGGGGCCTTTGTGCGCCAGCCTATTACGGATATTCCAGAAAGGCCGGCCGTATCGATCGCCCTTTTCACGCCGCACAATAAAGAAGAAAAGACGTTGGTTTTTTTTTCATGTTCCTCATTGTTGCTATTCCGTTCACAGTTCCAGCCGCAGCGCCCGGCCGCCTCGTGACTTTATTATCGGCGGGAGGGAGGGTTCGGGGTTTTAGGGGGGAGGGGGAGGGGGGGGGGGGACGCCTGCGAATTAATCTGCGTATGAATCTGGTCGGCGGGGCCCCGGTACGTGACGGTAAATCATAAAGAGCCGGAGCGGGGCTGGAGATTGAGCGCGGCGATGATCCAAGGTCACCGAGGTTGGTTCGTGTAATCATTCCGAGTCGCCTGTTTTTCGCAGCGCCCGGCGCCCGTAGCACAGCCTCGCCGTACCGGTGCCAGGGGAAATGAGGAGGGCTACCGGGGGGGGGGGGGGGGGACTCCTTAAACAGGGTTTCTGTGGAAGGAGCATATTGCAGAGAGGAGTTTCTCCCCCCCCTCCCCTCCCCGCGTGGGTTCTGCTGGCGGAGCGGGTGAAGGCTCGGTGCCGTGGAAACGCGCGAGAGCGCGCGCCTCAGCTGATTAGGGCCCCCGCCTAATGAGAACACGGAACACAGATGGCGCGGGGTTACGGCGCCGTACAGGGAGTTCCAGGGCCGTGCCGATCGGATCAGCCCGTCTGAGACAGGGACAGGAGCCGTCACCCCGTCTCCGGCTCTCTCTCTTCCCCTCTCTCTCTCGTCCGAGGAAGCCAAGGAGGCCCTTGTTTATCTAGGTCAGAGTTGGGTCTGGAAGTGTTTTAAATTCCAAAAAAGCTGCTCCCGCCTCTCTGTGTGAGTGTTGTACAATGTACCGCCGTGGAGAAAAGCCTGTAACGCAGCGCTGTTAAAGTGATGGATGACAGCCCGGCGCAGGGGGAAAAAGTGCATCTGCTCTGTCCTTCACCAGGACGTGTGTGTGTGTGTGTGTGTGTGTGTGTGTGTGTGTGTGTGTGTGTGTGTGGGGAGAGCAGGTTGTGAGTGTGTGTGGAGTGGGGGTGTGTGCGGGGGGGAGCTGTACGTGAGTGTGTGGGGGTATGTGTGTGTGCAGGGGTTTGTGTCTGTGTGGGAGGGTACGGGGAGAGCAGATTGTGTGTATGTGTGTGTGGGGGGGGGCAGTATGTATGTGTTTTTGGGTGTGGTAGAGGGAACAGTGAGTGTGGTTACTGTAAGGAGAGCCTTCAGCAGTCAGATGACTGGCTCTCAGCTTGGTGAGACATGGCTGGAGCTATAAACCCCACTGCAGGCTGAATCTGACGCATAGTGCAATTTTTTCTTTTTTCTTTCTTTCTTTACATGCAGTGCCACCACACAGTCCCGCTACCATGTTTTCCACACCAAGCTTCCAAAATTGTCACAGGTTGAGTTTTTAAAATTGCAAGGGAGTTCGTTATGATGGAATTTGACGTTCAGGTGAGGGATGAAAGTGGCGCATCAGTGGCATTGCTCCGGGGGGCTTTGGGGAAACGCGACTGTCACACAGGATGGCGCTCCTTGACAGCTGCTCTAGAGCAGCGCCGAGGATTAGCCCAGAGAAAGTGCACAACTCACCCGGCTGGGTCGATAAATAAATCATACCGTCCTCCCTCCCTTAAAATAGAACCACAGATGCATTTTGTTCAAAGTGCAGTTTAAAGCACAACGGCAGACAGGAAGAGAGAGTGAATCTGTTTACGCGTCGGATTCCTGGGCGAACGCCCTCCCCTGTGTGGCTAGCGTACATTTTTTTTTCGCTTTACAGTGTGCGACAGACGGATCTCAGCTACCGACCTTCCACAAGGACTGGGCTGGTCAGCTTTTATGACAGTAGGCTAATTAGTCTTCCTACGCCGCAACATCAACGGAATATATCTCTTCGTACCCCCGTGTCTCCTAGGAGTGCCGAGCGGACGTATTTTCACTCGATGATCTGCTGTAGAACTAAAGCGCACATTCAGAACTTACCAGTAATTCGCGTTACTACCATTGCCTAAAATAAACGCCGTTTATGTAAATATAACTGTGTCTGTTTGTTCGTCTCTGGTAAGGTCTTAGCAGTGTATCCACCGCATATACGCAACTAGTTTGCCATAACGGAATGCGAAATTTAATACTTTAGGTAGTTAGGCTACGATGTCACCCTCGCAGCACTTGCGACACTTTTTAGCGTAGCACATAACCGGTTACTCATGTACACAGCAATCAAAATGCCACATGTCACGATAAGTCACTACAACAGAGATACGCAAGGACCCTGAATAGATCGTCTAGGCGAACAGATCGAAGAGCGACGGCGGCTTTCAGTCTGCTTGCTAGTGAAAATGGCGGCGGGAGGACGTGTCCCAGAGATACAGCTCTGCGTGTGGGAGAAGGAGGGGAGCGGCGGGGTGTTTCCACGGCCCCGGCTCATCTGTTTATCCGCCTGTGCCCGCTGAGCGCCTGTGTAAATAGCCCTTCCTCTGCCCCGCCACCGCCCGCCTTTTCCACTCATCATCCGCAGCACAATTAATGGAAGTGGTGGGCGGATTTCCCCCCTCACCCCGCGTGAACTCCCGTCAAGCCCAGCGACGGGAGCGAGTGACAAAAACCACAGCCACAAACAGCCTTTGATTTTCTTTTCTTTTTTCAAACGCTCAGTAGATAAATAAATAAACGCTTCCCTTGTTGTTCGGTTGTTGCCTTTTGCTTTTGGTCGAGGTACTATGTGAATATTTTTTCCCCCTTGACTGTATGTAGCCTATGGTGTGTCGAAGTTTGTGATATTTTTTATTTCTTCATATTATAATTTTTTTAAAGCCTGCCTTTCATCCTACCTCTGCCTAGGCTAGTTTCTTTTTAAACCACTCTGGCGTATGTCCCAATTCTCCTGCGCTGACACAGGCAATCTAAATTTAGGTGTTCTCATATGCAATTACCCTACACTTTGTTGAAATGTAACACGTGTAACGTGTTGGTGTAATTAAATATATTTTTGTCTGTATGCATTTATGTTTTATTTGTTTCGTGGCATGGTCGGTAGATAGAAAGTAAGAACTGTGACACAGCTCTAAAGGAAATTGTTGCATCAGCGGCTGGCTCTGTGTTTGTGGCCTGTGTGTGGGTGTGATTGTGGCTGTGTGTCTGTGTCTGTCTGTGTCTGTGTGTGTATGTGCGGGTGTGAGTGCGTCTGTGTGTGTGTGTGTGTGTGTGTGTGTGGGTGTGGGTGTGAGTGCGTCTGTGTGGCTGTGCATCTGTGTGTGTGTGTGTGTGTGTGTGTGTGTGTCAGTGCATGAGAGAGAGAGAAACGGCCGTTCTCTGTACTGGGGATTTCAGGGTTACTCAATCAAAGTCAAATTGAGGAGGAAGGAAATGGCCGCAAAGCTTCCAGCCTCCCAGCTGTATTGCTGCATGGGCTGCGGGGGTTTGATATTGATTGCTTACGGTTGCGTGGGAATCCAGTAAATGGCTGGTGTTTTCCTCTGCGTATCAAACAAGAGACTGCCTGCTGCAAGGAGCCTCTCAGGAGGCTGAGGAGAGGATAATCCCAACACACTCCCTTAACAAGGCTTCAAGACTCCCCTACCCCGAGCCACGACAGACAGAAAGGGCTTCAGCTGTCCTCTGAGTGTGTGTGTGTGTGTGTGTGTGTGTGTGTGTGTGTGTGTGTGTGTGCGTGCGTGTGTGCGTGTGTGCGTGCGTGCGACACAGCCGTGCTTGATTAATGTTGTGGATCGCAACGAGAGCTGCAATTTCTCAAAAATGTTTGTTTACCTCAACGGCTCGTCCTCTGGGGGGGGGGGGGGGGGGGCAGGTTATCGATTTTTTTAGATGCTCGCGCAATCCTGCTGAAGATCAGTCGTGCACATCTCTCCCCCGGCTCATTAATCCATGTGTAATCAGCTCTCCTTGTGGTTTAAAGTGCTGCCTTGCTAAAAAGATAAAAATGTGTCCATCCTGCATCGGTGTCGCACGGGGAAGCAGCGAGGGCCGTGGTGGAGTAATGTGCAGTAGCCTGACCCCCTCTCTGTGACTGGTGACTCTCCTAATGCCCCCTGCGCTCTTCTCGTCTCTGACAGGATGAAGTGGACAGCTTGAATCCTGTTCTCAGGGATAATCCACAGCTACACGAAGAGGTGAAAGCCTGGGTGAAAGATCAGAAGGTTCAGGAAATTTTTATGCAAGGTACGTGTCCGTATTTCTTTTGCAAAGCATCCTGCAATGGCACACGACCAGACACCCTTGGGCCTGTTCAGTCTGCTACGGTTCTGGAACACGAGTACGTTCCAGCTGAACTACAGTTAACACTTCTTATTTCCATGCATTTATTTATTAAATTTTCGCCTCCCGGCGTCGTGACCCTTGGTGTTTTGAAAAGGCCTCCGGTGTTTTTTTCACTGGGTACCTGAGGGTTCATGGGCTCTGGTGGTCTTGGCAAGCAGCTTGTTTACAAGGTCCACGACGAAATTCCAGCCTCACAATTAGAGATAATTGTTGTGCTTGGCAGCTAGCGAAAACGACCGAGTGGAAAGAATCCGAAGCCAAGGGTTTTGGGTGTTTTTTAGGCTGTGGGTACGGTCTCTTCACACTCCCTGCGCACGAGGCTGCATGAGACCGGTACCGCTCTTCTCGGCACACAAAGGGTTACCTCACCACCGCCACATCAGGAATCTCAGTTAATTAATCTCGCCGACTTGTCGTCGTCTCGAACTGAAGCCGTGCCTGCCACCCTGACATGCAGTGCACATGCAAGGTGTCAGGAAAAACACGCTACGCCAGTTCTGTGGCTTTTAAAGCACGGGCTGCTTGGAGAGTAGAGTATATTATGCGGAACGTGTGAGAAGGCCTCGTGGGTATCTGCACTGAAGCCTCAAACGCTCAGTCAGTTCAAAACAAGGAAGAGGAAGTAATGCATTTTTATGGGCCGGATAAATCTTTAATAATAGAGAAATTTAATAACCATAATAACTTAAAGATTACATTATCAAATCTTCATGCGTTTGCCGGAAGGGACTTGGGAGTCCCAAATATTGCCATCCTCTCGGTCTCCGTTTTGTGCTGACGTACGATATCCTTCCCGGCTTCACAGCAGGCTGTTCGTTCTCCCCCTCTTCTTCCTCCTCCTCCTCCTCCTCCTCCTCCTCTTTCTCTCCAGGTCCTTATTCGTTGAATGGCTATCGCGTACGAGTTTACAGACAGGACTCTGCCACGCAGTGGTTCACGGGCATCATCACCCATCACGACCTCTTCAGTCGCACTATGATTGTGATGAATGACCAGGTAAACACATACGAGTCCGTATCCCCCCTGCATGTCCTCTCAGTTTATTCTCACCGCTGGTTTCTACCCCATGTTCTTGCTATTTGGAGGTTCAGGCCTGGTGTTTGCCCTTCCGTTACTCTTTAAAGCGTCTTTGTTTCTTTGTAAAAAGGCTCTACAAATAACATTGAACGCACTTGGAACTGTGTTGTATTATGGCTATTGTGCAGGTTTATCTTACCGTTCCTGTGCCAACGTTAATCCTTTCGGCCAGCCCCATTAAGGCGACATTGTAAATGAAAGGAATCCGTTTTAGCTCAGTTATGTACATCGTGCATATTCATTCCGCTGACGGAGTTGCCAGATGGTGCCAGACGGTGTCAGATCCCTGAGGGGATATCCCAACATGTTTTGTGTTCTCCAGGTACTAGAGCCTCAGAATGTTGACCCTTCTATGGTACAGATGACTTTTCTAGACGATGTGGTCCATTCTCTGCTAAAAGGTGAAAACATCGGCATCACGTCCAGACGCAGGTCCCGTTCCAGCCAGAACAGCAACACTGCCCATGTGAGTCAACCAAGCCAGCTCCGTCACTGCTCTCCCTCCTTCTGTGGGGTTTAGTTTGATAACCTTTTACAAAGACGTCTATCCTTTTTTGGTTACGCCGTTGAACTGTGTGAATGTACTGTTCTTTTGCAACCGTCACCCTTATTTGTTTGCGTATCTGTGTGTTTTGTACATGTGTTATTATTACTTGTCATGCTGATCGCTAGAACCTGTGTCTGTAGCTAGCTTTAAAGTAAAGTTCCTATGTGCTTAGATCTCTAGAAGGTTGTAGATGAAACATATCACCGGTCCCTTTATCATTAACGAGATTTCTCTGTTCCACCTTGTTCCTCTGTGTTCTGTTCTGTTTTGTTCTGTTCTCCTTTTAAAACATTAATTGGGGATATGCAAGCAGACCTCAGGAGGGAGACCTACCGGCACCACTGGAAGCACTCAGGTACCGGGCCGCGACCTCTGTAGAAACAGCAGTGTGTAGTGTATCTCTCAGACCATTGCATATCCCACTCTATAGTCGTCAATAGCCCAGATAAGAGGACTTGTGATAATGTTCGTTTTGGTTAAAAGGACGAATCTTTCAAGGAGCCATAGGAACTCTTCTTTTAAGCTGATGTTTTGCCTCTTGCCTCTGTTTTAACGAATGATTGAAGTTATGCGTCAAAAAAGGCAAAAATAAAGACCAGGCCGCAAGACGATTTCCTCTGTTGAGTAAAGTGGCGGTTTAAACGCTGGCGGTGTGCAGTTGTCTGACGGACGTCCTTCGAGCGCGCCTGGGGTCTGACGGCCGTCGCTGTGGTTCTGCGTCCCCACAGGGTCACTACACACGCGCTCAAGCCAACAGCCCCAGACCCGTGATGAACTCCTCCAGCTCCGGGCCCAAGCAGGCGGGGCAGCAGCAGCAGCAGCTGGGCCAGCAGCCCCCTCAGCTCCCGCCCCAGCAGGGCCAGCAGTCCCCCGGCCAGCAACGCGTCTCCCGCTCCGGCCGCAGGAAGGGCTCCGACAGCAGCGTCCCCGACGACGACAAGATCAAGGAGGAGAAGACGGACGGCGGGAGAGGAGGTGCGCCCCCACCCCGAATCACGCTCCCGTCCCGATAGGAGCGATCGGTTTCCGCTATCAGCTCCGCTAACTCGTGTGTTTATACACTGCAGAAATGCTTGTTGTGACAAGCATTTTTAGACGTGTAATAAGAATTTTTTGAAGTTACTGTGAAATTTTCTCACCCTATTGGCAAATCTTGAAATGTCGTCTCACTGGCAGTTTTTTTTGTCTCACCTAACAAAAAAATAATGTAAATAAGATTTTTTTGTTTAAATATGAGACTAAGATATACCGAGGGCTGTTTTTGTTTGTTTTGCAACGTAGACACATTGCGTAACTGCGGACCAAAAATAGCCCTACTGGAGTAACTTATCATAACTTTCAGGCTTTCAACTCGCGGTAAATTCATAAACACTGAGGACTGAGAAGACCTTTTGTTGGAGTGGAGTTAAAAAGCCCTGATTAGTTGAACGCGGTGCTTTAAAGTGCTGTGCTCACCAGAGGAGAAAGCCTGCCACACAGCACCGGCTCTCCAGATGGAGGCCAAGGCCACGCGGGTCCGCCCAGGCGGGAGTCTCTTCCGCAACCATGCTGAAGCACTTTGAATATTCATGAGTGCAGGAGTGATGGTATGCCTGCAGGAGCTTCAGCAGTGTAGAAAACTAGCAGCGGAGCTATTTAGTCCCCTAATGGGGAAGGGGGTGTTTTTTGGCGTATAGGAAAGGGCCACTGCTCTTAATATGTGTCAGAACCGGCTGCCAAAGTGATGGGTTGAGTGCGGAATCTGTGGAAAAAGGGACGTTTTAAGTGAGCATAAATTAATCCCGGGGTCTCGTTTATCACACATCTAATGCAGCACTTAGGGTGCAATCAGCATTTTAAATGTAAGGAAGAGATGACATCATGCTCTGGTCAGATATACTTAGGGACCAGCCAGGCAGTTCGGGCCACGCGAATGCGTTGCGTAATGGCTGCTGGATCTCAAGTAGTCATCTGCATTTGATATTTTTTTTTTTTTTTTTTGAAGGCATTGCTAAAGTTTTTTTTTTTTTTTTTGCTAACTTAGTTTGCCACTTAAAGACCCTGCATTAGTTAAAATGTCATCCTGCTGACACGATTCATCTGCTTTAACCTCCAGACTTATCGAAGAGCAAAAGCAAGCAGATGGTGAACAAGCGGAGGAAACCCGAGGACGACGACAAGAAGGGTTTGAAACGGCTGAAGCCGGACAACGTCTCGGACTTCTCCGAGAGCAGTGACTCTGAGCACTCTCACAAGAGGGCCGCGGACTCGTCCTCGGAGCACAACTCCGAGAGCGAGCTGAAGGGAAAGAGCACTTCCAAGGCCAGCGAGGAGGACGAGGACGAGGACCACAAGTCCCAGAGTTCCAAGGGGGGCGGCGAGGACCCGGCGAGGATAGGCGGGCTCTCCCCGCGGGGGGAGAGGGAGAGGGAGAGGGAGGGGGGGGAGAAGGGCCGGCTGGGTGAGCCGGCGCTTTTAGCGGACTGTGAGCGGCAGGAGGACAAGGCTCCGCCGGCCAAGCCGCCCACCCCCTCCGTCCCCGAGGTGCAGGGCTGCATCGTGGAAATGAAAAGCACTGTGAAAACGCACGGACCCAAGGACCATTACGGCCCCTCCGCCGGCAGGCCCCAGTGCGTCATCGACATCACGGAGGAGGGGAACGCGCGCCCGGGGTCGCGGGAGAGCTCGGAGGCCGTCTCGGCCCTCCTGGCCTCGCAGAAAGCGGAGCTGTACGCGCCCGAGCCCCGCCACCTGGTGCTGAAGCCGGCCGCCCTGGACTGCAGGAAGCTGGAGGCCGAGCAGCCCACGGTGCGCAGCCTGGGCGGCAAGGCGGAGTTCGGCCATTCGGAGGTCATCCGGCCGGTCACGTCCGTCAGCGAGTCGGCCGCCGTGGCCGAGCGCGAGAAGGTTCAGCAGTACTCCTCCATCGTCCCCTGCGTGGCTGAGGACGCCCGGAGGCCCCGCAAGTCCAGCCCCTCGCCCGACGTCCTCAAACCCAAGTGCAATCCCTCCCCCGACATCGTCAAGTCCAAAACCCACAGCGTCCTGGAGACCACCAAGCCCAAACCAAACACGTCCCCCGAGGTGTCCAAACACAAAATCAGGTACCCGGACGCCGGCCGGCCCGCGTCGAAGGCCGAGCTGGACGCCCTTCCCCGCTCCAGCTTCAAGCCCGTTCCCGCCCGGGAGGCGGGGGCCGCGCAGTCCACCAAGAGCCCCCTCATCATCGACAAGAACGAGCATTTCACCGTTTACAGGGACCCCGCCCTCGTCCGGCCCGAGGCGGAGACCAACCACATCGCCTATTTGCACCAGCACCTGCACCCGCTCCACGCCTCCTCTCACCCCACCTGCCTCACCGCCAACACCCACCACCCGTCCCACCTCCTGCAGGGCTCGCCCATCAACGCCCACGCCGCCCACCACTCGGTCCACCACCCCCACCTGCTGCCCGGGGTGCTGCCCGGCCTGCCCCCGGCCTCCCTGCTGGGCGGGCACCCCCGCCTGGACTCGGGGCACGCCGGGGGGCTGAGTCACCTGGCTCTCGCCCACCACCACCCCCACCAACAGCAGCAGTTCCTCCAGCAGCAGGCCCCACCACCTCTGCTGGCTCAGACGCACTCTGGCGCCTCCTACAGCCAGCTGGGGCTCTACCCCATCATCTGGCAGTACCCCAACGGCACCCACTCGTACCCGGGTCTCGGCCTGCCCTCGTCCAAGTGGGTGCACCCCGAAAACGCCGTCAACTCTGAGGCCAGCTTACGGAGGGTAGGTGTTTTTGGCGGCGGATGCGTGTATCTGCGTAGATGACCTTGTATGTTGGATGTTTTACATTTGCTGCATGATGCCATGAAGGGCTGCGTTGAGACTGCACGCAGATGAAGTAAATTGCACAGTGCGCGCATTGTACAAAATAATTGGCAACGTTCCTGAATGTTCATTTTTGCGTGAAGTGATGGGGTGAACATGACCTCAATTAAACCGCGACTGAAAGTGTTTCATTCATTGGGAAACATGGACGTCTGATGACCGTAACTGCTTATTAGCGGCCGTTATGTCGCAAACATGGTAGCTGGTTTCTTCATTAAATTGTCTGCCTGAGAGGGGGAAGAGTGACATTCAGAGGGTGCCTTTTGTGGCCAGTGGAGCATGATGGGAAGTGGTAAGCTGGGGCAGTGACAGCACTCGTGACTGAGAGGCGGGTCATGAAGGGACGGCTCTGCTGTGGGGCTCGTGTGCAGTGAGATCATCCTGACAAACAAACCGCGTTAAGCTCCCTCAGTGCCTCTCTCCCCTCCCCTATACACACACACACACACACAGGCAGGCAAGCATAATGTGCCCATTCTCATCCCCCCTCCCCCCACATTCATCAGGGTTAGGCCTGAGTGAGCATAGCCAGAAGATTTTGGACAGTATGCCAGCTATGCGTTCTCCACTGTGACTTTCCTTTTGGCAGGAAGTTGTGGACACTATGGCTGTCTAGAAGAGTTTGTGTTTTTGTCTGTCCTAGTGTGTTTAGCTTATTTATGCATTTGTGTGTGTGTGTGTGTGTGTGTGTGTGTGTGCGTGCTTGCGTGAGTGCTTGTATTTGTGTTTTTGTGTGCGGGTGTGTACGTGTGCGCTTGTGTGGGTGGGTACGTGTGTGTGTTTGTGATGTATGTGTGGGTGCGTGCATGCTTGAGTGTATATGTATTTGTGTGTGTGTGTGTGTGTGGTTGTGGTTGTGGTTGTGTGTGTGTGTGTGTGTGTGTGTGTGTGTGTGTGTGTGTGTGTGTGTGGGTGCGTGCATGCTTGAGTGTATATGTATTCGTGTGTGTGTGTGTGTGTGTGTGTGTGTGTGTGTGTGTGTGTGTGTGTGTGTGTGCGTGTGCGTGTGGGTGTGTGTGCGCGTGTGTGTGCGCGTGTGTGTGCGCGTGTGTGCGCGCGTGTGTGCGCGCGTGTGTGCGCGGGTGTGTGCGTGTGCGTGTGCGTGTGCGTGTGCGTGTGCGAGTGCGAGTGCGAGTGTTCACGCTCTGGGCAGACTCTGACCCTGTGTGTGTGTGTGTGTGTGTGACAGAACTCCCCCAGCCCCTGGCTCCACCAGCACACACCGGTGACCTCTGCCGACAGCCTGGGGTTACTGAGCCACGTCCCGGTCCGACCCGCCAGCGCCGACCCCCACCGGCCAATCAAGATCAACGCTCACGCCAGCCCCCCCCTGTCCAAGACCGCGGGGGACCTGCACCGAGAGTGAGTCCTCCAAACCCGTGCGCGCGCTTAACTAACATGTGACCCCGAGGTGGAACAAACGGCATGTGATGGGAGCACTGTGCATTCATTCAGCGCACTTCTGCTAATGAAACGCCTCTACTGCGGCCCTGCTGGGGAAGACAGGGCAGCTATGCACAGACAGACTCTCTCAGTACACTCTCCTTATGTGTGGGGAAGAGGTTAACCATAGCAGTGACCTCAGCGCTCCCCCTCGTGCTAATTATATTCTTATATAGTCTTTTATTCCATCATATAGTCTTATATTCCCATGTCCTATGCCTTTCATTAATGGGAGGTGTTTCATTACTGCGATTGTGTCTGCTGTCATATGATCTCTGTGATGTGATATGATGATATGTGCTGGCACTGGTCCATTTTGTGTCATTAGCACATAATGGTGAACCGATTCATGCAGGCGTGGTTCTGTTGAGTAGTGTCGTATACAAAATCAACATTATGTCATTGCTCTCCTGGCTTTAAGTAGGTGAGAAATGTGGTGTGATGGCGCTCGGGTGAGCTGTTGTTCATTTTTTTAAATGTCTGCGGTTTCCAGGGAGCTGGAGAAGAAGGGCTTCATGGACCCGTTGCGAACCATCACCACGGCCCACCTGAAGCAGGACCAGAGCCGGAGCAGGACGCCGACGGGCAAGGACGGGCACGCGGCCCGGCTGTTCCTGGACCCCCTGTCGGCCTGCCACGGCAAGCCGCCTCCGCAGCCCAGGCTGGCGCCGGACCCCGGCGACCGGGCCAGCAAGTACAAGGAGGAGAACCGGCGCATCCTCCAGGAGAGCATCGAGGTGGCCCCTTTCACCGCCAAAATCCGGCCCAGCGAGGCGGAGAGGGAGCCCTACCAACGCGTGCCGCCCAAGGGCCTGGCCCTCCACCCGGACAAGGACCTGGATCGCTCGTCCCCCGCTACTGCTGCCGAACTCTACAAGTTCAAACACGCCGTCCCGCAGACCCTCCCCCCCAGCAACTACTTCACCACCCTGTCCAACAGCGTGGCCAATGAGCCGCCCCGCCTCTACTCCTCCAAGGAGCTCAACTCCTACTTCGACAAGGTGGGCGGAGGCGGGGCCGGTCAGCCGCCCACCTCCAGCCCCATGTCGCTGGCGGGCTACGGGGCCAAGCCCTTCTCCAAGCCCCCTCCTCTCATCAAGCACCAGCCGGAGGGCGAGGGGCTGGTGGGTAAAATCACAGAGCAGCTGTCCCAGCAGGTTGCCATGCACCCGATGGGAAGCCCGGTGGCCAGTGAGAGGAGGACCCCGGCCGCCTCCCCTTCCTCCTCCTCCTCCTCCTCCTCCTCCTCCAACCCCCTGCGCTGCATGCCAGCCCTGCACCGGGCCCCCGTGTTCCACCCGCCCACCCAGCAGACCCTAGACCGCAAGGAGGCGGGCTACGGCCGGCTGTCCCCGCCCACGCTCACGCCCATCCAGCCCGTCAGCTCGGCCGGGAAGGTGTCGGAGCAGCAGAAGCCCCCCACGCTGCTCCCGGAGCTGCGGGAGGTGGCCGGGGCCCAGAAGGGCGGGGGCGAGATGGCGTCCGAGGCGTGGAAGCCCGGGGACCCGCAGGGCCACGAGAAAGCCGGGTGGCACTCGGAGAAGAGCGGGGCGAAGCCGCAGGCCGCCACGGCCTCCGTTATCGTACGTCCGTCTACGTGTATAAAGTACGACGGCTCGCCAGGACCCAGGACGGGGGTTAAGGAGCCGGCCTTGGAAAGGCCGTTCGCGGGTAAGAACCAGACAGACCACCCCAAGCCTGACCAAGGCAGGGAGCCGGGGAGGGTCATCCTGCCCAACACCAACCTGGAGGACGCCTGCATGCAATACAAGAAGAGCCTTCTGCGGGCATCGCATGGAAGCGTTCCCATTCCCACGACCTCCGTCAACTCCGTGTGCCACCCTAAGCCCGAGGTGACCACGTCCGTGTCCTCCACCGCCAGCGTCCTGAGCCGGGGGTGCGACGCCGTGTATTCGTTGGCGGGTAGCGGACGGCCAGCGGTCCACCTGGGCGTGGAGCTGCTGGACGACCGGTCCCGCACCACCTCCCCTGGAGCCTTTCCGGGCCCGCCGGGAGTTGCCACGACGACCTCCGCGGGCCAGCCGTTCTCCACCAGCTTTGTCCACCTGAAAAAGCACAAGGCCGCGCTGGCGGCCGCCCAGTCCAGGAGCGTGTGCGCGGGCGTCACCGAGAGCGAGCCCCCCGGCCCCAAAGCCACGCCCTGCCCGCCGCCCGTCACCCAGGACGGCCTCGCCCCCGGCAACAACGCCCCCGGCAACAACGCCCTCAGCAAAGCGCCCAGCTCCCTGACCAACGGCCAGCCTCCCCCCGCCCAGCTGGTCCAGCCCAACTACCACAAGCTGAAGAAGGCCTGGCTCACCCGCCACTCGGAGGAGGACCGCAACACCAACAAGGTGGAGAAACTCGCCGGCCCCGTGTCGGAGATCATCAAGCCCTGCACCGTCAGCCTCATCGCCTCCACCTCCAGCGACGTGGAGATGGGCAAGGAGGCCAAGCCTCCCGGGGACAAGCCGTCTCCGCCCCAGCCTCCGCAGGAGGACAGGCGGACGCGCCGGGGCTCCAAGCGGGCCTACGAGTCGTGCTCGGACAGCGGCGAGGACTCGGACGAGAGCGAGAGCAAGTCGGAGCAGAGGGCCAAGCGGCAGCCCAAGCCCACCTACAAGAAGAAGCAGAACGACATGCAGAAGAGGAAGGGCGACGAGAAGGACGAAGACGAGCTCAAGCCCAACGGCATCTTCCGCAGCGCCAGGGAGAAGACCAAGCTCAAGCTGGCCAGCAGCAGTAAGTCCCGTCCGTAAATATAGACTTTATCTCACAGGGTAGAGATAGGCACCTAATAAATAATTTCATTACCTCATGGACCTGGCTTGTATAACTGTCTAACTCAACAACTAACTCACTCGCTCACATTTAGCGGGGTGAAGATTCTTCACAAGGGGGAGCTATTGGCACTCCCGGTGTCATTATTATTTAAATTTGTTTTATTACATGTGAAGCGCCTCATGGACTTGTAACTCACTCACACACTCACATTTAGCAGGACAAAGATTCTTCACGAGGGCAAGCTATTGGCACTCATGGTGCTTTGCATCAGTAACACTGTGTGTCCTTGTTTTTATGTTCATTTTACATTGAAAATATAGCTGTATATATATGTGTATTGTAGTTTTAAAAATGTGTATATTCCTTCAGCCCCCTGAATATTAGACACTTACTGTTCTCGTTACGAGTTCTGAAAGGGAAGACATCGAATGTCAAGCATTCACATCTGGCCTGCAGCTGTGTGTGTGGAGGGAAAAAAGAAGTCCTGACTAGGAATGTTCACGTTTATGTGAAGTACATCTTGCCAGGACATGTTAAGTGTTTGCTTTCTCTTAACTGGAAAACTCCCTCAGCTTTTGTGGATTATTATATTTCTATAGAAAATAGCTCCTTTGTTACGGCGTCATGTTTTACTGAGTCAGTCACGAATGATCCGCATTGCTTTAATAATTCAACAAAAGTAGGTATTGGTCTGCCCTTGCGGGTAGCTACACGAACCGCTCCATATAAGAATGAACTTCTGCCCTCCTTTGAGTTCATTATTTTAATTGGTGTTTGATTTCAAACATGAAATATTCAGCTTGAAGAATGGGGTGTTGTACTTTACAGATTAGCATCATGACTGTGTCACTGCTGTGAAACGCATTACGTGAAACCTGGCCTTTGTCTTGCTCCGAGTTAGTTTTGTAGTAGCCTTTATTCACCTGGAGGGGAGATGTGGTTAGTTTTTGAGGAAAGCCATGGTGCCAAGGTTTTGACTCTGGCGTGGCCTGCCTTCCAGATGGCATCCCGCGCTCGGTGCTGAAGGACTGGCGCAAGGTGAAGAAGCTGAAGCAGACGGGGGAGTCCTTCCTGCAGGACGACTCGTGCTCCGAGATCGGGCCCAACCTGCAGAAGTGCCGCGAGTGCCGGGTGGTCCGCAGCAAGAAGGGAGAGGAGCCGGCCCACTCGCCCGTCTTCTGCCGCTTCTACTACTTCCGCCGGTGAGCCTCTCTTTCCCTCCACCCCCCCCCCCCCCGTCTCCCCTCCACCCCCCCGTCTCCCCGCTTGATAGCTTCAACCTGTTTCCCGCTCGGCCTCGCAGACGTCGGCCATTTTGTTCTGGAGCCGCGGTGCCTCCATCGCGGTGGGTCTGCGGTGGCCGTCTGAGTCGATGGAATCGGACAGACGTCGCCCCGTCGCCGAACCCGTCCCTCGACGCCCCCCCCCCCCCCCGTCCCGCTGTCCCCGCGTCGTTCGGGATTAGCCGCGTTCGGCGATTGTTTACGGCTTCTCTCCCTCCCGTAATTGCGAGCGGGCTTCAGACGGCCGCCGTAGACAGATTTATCTCAGCAGGCAAACGGAATGAAAGAGAATTTTGATATCCGCTCAGCGTGAGACGCTATGCGGCTGTCACCGGGGGAATTCTCTCCTCTCCTCCAGCCCGTCCACGGTTGCTTTTGTTATTGTTTTTATTGCCGTTATAGATTTGTTTTGAATGTCTTTAAAAAGCTATTGTTATGGGAGACCGTTCTCGCTCATACCGTGAGTGTTCTTTCTGCGTGTTCCCTCCTCCAGCCTCTCCTACAGCAAGAACGGCGTGATCCGAATCGACGGCTTCTCGTCCCCGGATCAGTACGACGAGGAGGCCCTGAGCCTGTGGGCGCCGGACGTGTACGAGGACAACGAGCTGGACATGGAGACCTCCAAGTACATCCTCAGCTTCATCGGGGACAAGTTCTGCCAGCTCGTCCTGACCGAGAACACGGCGGCTACGTGGATCAAGAAAGACGGTGAGCCCCGGTCTCGCACGCTGCTGTTACTCTGTAATGCTTTTCAGTGTTACCGTCGCCTGTGGACAAATTATTCCCATCAAAACTTTTATATCTCCCTGATCCAATGGCATAGATACAAAACAGACGGTTTTTCTTTGGTATGTTCTTAGTTATTATTTATACATAGTCATAAATGACACCGCTAGTCATTTTCTTAGTTATTATTTATACAAAGGGGTGTTTTAGAAAGTGTATATATGATTCTCTGTAGCCTTTAGTTAAAGAATGTATACTGGGTGGTAGTTCTGGTTGTATATTAAGGTGAACAGTGGAAAAGACTCTTTCCTACCCTCAGCCGCCCCATCTGTCACGCCGAGCAGGCCTACAGCTGGGAGTATTCTGCGAGCGAATGTTCATTTCATCCGCAGTGTTTGCTTTGCCTTGCAGCCAAGATCGCCTGGAAGAGAGCCGTGCGCGGGGTGCGGGAGATGTGCGACGCATGTGAAGCCACATTGTTCAACATTCACTGGGTCTGCCAAAAATGCGGATTTGTCGTTTGTTTGGACTGTTACAAGGCGAAGGAGAGGAAGAGCTCCAAAGGTCAGCCACGATTTCATTTCTTCCTGAAAGTTGCGCCACAGAATGTAAACTCCAAATGCTCTAGTCCACCCCCTCACCCACCCCCATTTCCCCCCCCGTTCCTTTGTTTGCTGTAGCAGTTCATCACATTAGTCCCCCGTTACTACAGTAAATGCACTCTGCAGATATTTAGTTTTTTGATGGTTTATTGTTGCTGTGCTGGTATAAGTTAGTGGTGCCCTCTACTGGAGGAGTAGGTGATGAGCTCAGGGGGGGGGGAAATGTATGGATATCATATATGTCATCAGAAATGGTTAAAAATTGTCTGGCAAACCACCACCTTGGTGTACAGCCACCCCTGCTGGAGCTCCCTGTCCTACTCAAACCCGGCAGCGGGGGCCACTCACTCTGCCGCGGCGCACTGCTCCCAACAAATCGAACGGCGTAAAACACGGCGTCCCGGCCACCGCCCCCGCGTTCCTCTCCGTTTGATAGAAGCGCGTCGTTAAAGCTGAGATGTAGCGCTCGCTACACCTTCTTTATTTACCCCGCGCTCACAAAGCCGCCGTTTTCCCCCCCTTTGTTGTGAATCTTTGGGCTAAATTAATTATAGCCGCGGCGAGGACGGCGAGTCTCCATGCCGTCGCATTTCAATGAGCCCGTGTTTGTGTACGGAGGCAGGCTGTGTTTGCCCACTGAGTAATGTCCCCCTTTTTCATTATGCTGCAGACAAAGAGCTGTACGCCTGGCTGAAGTGCGTCAAGGGACAGCCGCATGACCACAAGCACCTGATGCCAACGCAGATTATTCCAGGAACCGGTACGGAGCAATGCTTTCGCCCTGGCCCTCCGCCAAGGCCCCGCCGTCCTCCCGCCGCGGTGTAACCGGCAGGGGAAATCAACCCTTCTCGGAGAAAGGGCCTCGGAGCGAGCTGGCCTTGCATGCGGATGATGACCGCTGGGTGTGAGCCTGGCCCAGCCCAAACAGAAAGCACAACCTCCCCCCCCAAAACATCACAAGTTGTGCTTTGTGTGTGGTTTAGGCACGGTTGAAGGGCTGCCAAGTTCACGTTCCGTTTTTGTAGACTTTGTAGATGTTTTAAGTGTTTGGTCTCTCCTCGACAGTCAGGGAGGCTTTCTGAGATGTTTGCTAGACCCGTGATGGTTGTTTCTTTCCGGTAAAGTTAAACTAATATTTATACAATAACTTCTTTTTCCTTTGTCTGTGACTGCATAAATAGTCCAGTGTTTACTTAACGAGTGATTTGTTCACAGTAAAATGTCCGCTGTGTAAGAGGTCTGTTTTTCTCTCAGTTCTGACAGACCTGGTCAGTGCCATGCACACGCTCAGAGAGAGGTACTGCATTAAATCACACTGTTCCTGTGCCGGGAAGCACACGTCACTGCTCAACAAGATCCCGTCCACCAACGGAGTCTCCCAGGTATTAAACACGTCCCTCTCCCTCTCCCTCTCCCTCTCTGCTCGGTTACCGTTTCCACAAAAACAACAACTGCTGGAGTCACAGCAGCCTGTGAACGGTGTGCCGGGAATCGGTGACAACCCGCGTTGTGTGTGACGGTAAATAATTTGGGTCGCCGCCCGCACAGGTCCTGCAGAACGTGCTGAACCACAGCAACAAGCTGTCGCTGTGCAAGCCGGACGCCCCGCAGCAGAACCCCGGCCCCAAGGTGGAGGCCAACGGGGGGAGCAGCCCGGCCAGCGACAGCAGCACCGACAGCAGGCTGACCCCGCCCGAGTCTCAGTCCCCGCTCCACTTCCTGGCCGACCTGGCCGAGCAGAAGTCCAGGGAGGAGAAGAAAGGTGGGTGTTTGGAGGGGGGGCTCGTACGACACAATAACAGGAAGCAGTCTGTCAGGGGGATTTGGCTAATGGCGCCCCCCTTCCCCCCCCCCCCCCCCCGCTGCAGCAGTGGAAATCGAGGGGCGGGTGGAGGGGGGGGGGGTTGCCAAGCTGCCCAGGTTTTTCCTGTGTGCGCAGCTGTCAGGCGGCCAACATTCTTTAAATCTGGCGGTTTTAGCGGTATATGTTACGGCCGGGCTAGCGGAGCCCTCCATCCCCCGCCTGGGGGGGGGGCTGGCATAAGCGCTCGTTTATCTGATGCAATCCCCGTGAATTTAGCCTGGCACGAGGCGGCCATGTTTTTTAATCCGTTGGCGAAGCTGTGTGGAATTACCTTTCCGTGCGATCGTCCTGTTTTTCTGGGAACGGTCGCTGGCCAGCCAGGTAATAATAATAATAATAATAATAATAATTTGTTACTTAGCTGACGCTTTTATCCAAAGCCAAGTACAGTTGGTTAAGCAGGAGACAATCCCCCTGGAGCAATGGGTGGTTAAAGCCTTTGCTCAAGGGCCCAACAGCTGGGCAGATCTTATCATGGCTGCACCGGGGCTTGAACCACCAACCTTCAGTCCCAGTCACATACCTTAACCACTATGCTACAGGCACCCAGGTGCTTATGGTGCTGATGGATTTTGCATTTATTTATTGATGCAGAAAATAAGGAGTCGCCGCTGGGTAAGATGGTGAAGGAGGAGAAGGATCACGGGGACAGCCTGGAGACGCTGCACTGTAAGGCCAGCACTCTGGTGGTGTCCAACAGTACGGAGCAGGGCTCCACGCTGCGCGACCTGCTCACCACCACCGCCGGCAAGCTGCGCCTGGGCTCTACCGATGCCGGCATCGCCTTCGCCCCCGTGTACTCCACCGCCTCGCAGGTGAGCGCCCAACCCGCTACACTACCCCTAACCCTAACCCTACACCTAACCCTACCCCTACCCCTACCCCTACCCCTACCCCTAACCCTAACCCTACCCCTACCCCTAACCCTAACCCTTCGCCCCTGTGTACTCCACAGCCCCGCATTAACCCACATCACACTACCCCAAATGCTGCCAAGCCTGTTCAAAACACAGCCAAAACGCTCCTTTCTACAAGGGCTCTGTGTAAAACGTTTACCTTCTGTTCTCCCCCCTCTCCTCTCTTTGTCTTCTCATCCCCTCCTCTCCCTCACTCTCTCTTGTTTCTTTCCTCTCTCTCTCTTCTCTCTTCGTTCTCTTCCCCCCCCTTTCTCTTCTCCCCCTGTCTCTCTGTTCTCTCTCCTCTCCCCCTGCCTCTCTGCTCTCTCTCTCTCCTCTCCCCCTGCCTCTCTGCTCTCTCTCCTCTCCCCCTGCCTCTCTGCTCTCTCTCTCTCTCTCTTCTCCCCCTGCCTCTGCTCTCTCTCTCTGCTCTCTCTCCTCTCCCCCTGCCTCTCTGCCCTTCTCTCTCTCTCTCTCTCTCTCTCTCTCTCTCTCTCCTCTCCCGCTGCCCAGACCGGCAAAAGCGGCCGCACCATGCCCAACATCCTGGATGACATCATCGCCTCGGTGGTGGAGAACAAGATCCCGGCCAGCCGGACCGCCAAGCTGAGCCTGAAGCAGGAAGTCGGGGAGGAGCCCAAGCCGGAGCGCAAGAAGCCTGCGGGCGAGGAGCCCCCGAAGCTGCACGCAGACATCCCCCACTGCTGGCTGTACGACCGCCACCTCCTCTGGCTGAAAGACCACCGCCACCCCGGCAACTGGAGGCTGTTCAGGGAGTGCTGGAAGCAGGGACAGGTCAGTGCCCCCCCCCCCGTGACGTCACAGTCGGGGGCTCCGTATTACCGTATTCACCCCAGCACTCGGGCAGAGATGCGATGGGGGGCTATTCCTCAGAGCGGATGCGTCCCGGTCCTCACAGGGGAGCGGGAGACGCAGATAAACGGTTATTTATTCACACCACCGCGGCTCTCTGCTTGCCACGGGCCGGGCCACACCGCACTCAGCAGCACTTCATAATCCCGCGCCGTCAGCAGTGTTCGGCTCCCTGGCTCATATTTCACCTTCCCTTCCCACCCCACAAATCCAGAGCGACATTTTGTTTTGTTTTTTCTTTTATAGGACGGACGGCGTGTTTATGGCCTCGCCGAAAATGTATACAGAGAAGAGCTTAGTCATTTACTTCTGAGGAAGACTGCCCAGAACTGTCTGCATAGTTTATAATGGGATCTGCTCATTCACAGGCTGTTAATATCAGTGACCGTCTGTTTGGGGAAATGGAATAACTGTGTTTTTATAAATCTAGGTCTTGGTACAATTTATTGAAGATTTGACCGTTGCCATCATAAATTAACTAATAACAATTACCTTGATTGCAGTGTGACCCTTCAACAAATGTCAATTTTTTTTTGTAAAGTCTGGAATGCACGAGAATGTTTTATTTGTCTGCGGTTTAATTTTAACTGTCCCTATAAAACTTGTTTAAACAGTTTGGTGATTTGTGGATGTATTGTTGACAAAAGTTTCAGCTCAAACTTTTTTTCACCTTTTAACAGTAGGCTACATTTTCCAACATTTTCTGTTGTCATATTTTATTCATTAAGGATACTAAAGTAGCAGAATCACCTTCATGAATTATTAGAATAGATTACCTGCAGGGATACACATTTATAATTTTTAGTTCTGCATTAATTTCCTTCAAATATTTATTTTGTGTCTGAAAATAGTCGTCATGTCATTAAAAGTCCCTCTGCTGCGATTGGTGAGTTTACATTTCTGCTTTAAAATTTCAGCCTGTTCTCGTGTCGGGGGTACACAAAAGACTGAACGCCTGTTTGTGGAAGGCCGAGTCATTTAACCAGGAATTTGCCGACCACCAAGGAGACCTTTTAAACTGCAAGGACGGCGTGGTCTCCAACTCCGGAATCAAGGAATTCTGGGACGGCTTTGAGGACCTGACAAGTGAGTCGCCCGAATTGCCGGTCTTCCTGAGCTGTGACCTCTGTCCCCCAAAGCTCTCAGAACCGTTCACTCACTGGTGTTCTTACCCTGTTCCTCCAGAGCGACCCAAATCTAAAGACGGGGACACAATGGTGTACCGGCTGAAGGACTGGCCCTCGGGGGAAGAGTTCATGGCGCTCATGCCCTCTAGGTAGGTCATCTCAGAACTCCTCATCTTCAGGTTCTGTGCCTCTGTGTCTGCGTTCCTTACCGTGACGGTCGTCCAATCGTGCTTCACAGGTACGATGACCTAATGAAGAACCTCCCCCTCCCCGAATACTCGGACCCCGAGGGCAACCTCAACCTGGCCTCCCACCTGCCCACGTTCTTCGTCCGGCCGGACCTGGGGCCCAGGCTGTGCTGCGCCTACGGTACGAGAGCTGAGCCCACAGCTTCCCATTCAGCCTTTGAGCTTTTACCTTACATCTAACAGACACTGAAAAGGCTCTAAAATGAAGCTTCTGTGTGTGTAAACACAAGAACGCACCAGCTAGGTTGAAAGCAGAGCTCTTCGTTGGATTCTCAGAAACATTAAGGCGTTGAACGCTTGACCGGACTTTTTAACGTTCGTCTGAAGGAAGCTGCCTTTGTGTGTTACTGTCCCTCTCAGACGTGACTCTGTTCTCTCTCTAGGCGTGGCCGCGTCGCAGGAGCAGGACTTCGGGACGGCAAACCTCCACATGGAGGTGTCCGACATCGTGAGCGTCCTCGTGTATGTGGGGGTGGCCAAGGGAAACGGAGTCCTCTCGAAGACAGGTAGGACCACCCCGCGACCGTCTGCAGAACACACCATTAGCCGCTCTCCGAAGTAGGTCAGGCTGTTGTCAAGAGAAAAGGGAATTATTTTTCTTTTCTTTTTTTGTGGGAAAGTAACGGTCAAGGTCCTGCATCCCCCCCCCCCCCCCACCGCCCCCCTCCTCGTGCCACAGTGCACAAAAAAGGGAAACATGCCGCAGACGTTCAGGAATTCCTCAAACAATGGAATGTGGACAAGCGGCTGATGAGAACCATCTGGAAGGAGTTGCAGGAGCAACCCGACCCGGCGTAATCGCCGTGGATACAAGACAAAAAAAAACACAACTGCTCTTTTCGTGCAGACGTAAAGCTGACTAAACTTCAAAACTTGTCCTGAATTTCACCGAAAACAGACAGGCAAGAAACACCACCCATAAAATGCCGCATAAACTCCCAATTTAAATCCCTGGGAGCTCAAAAAGAAACAACTAAAAATCTGGGGGAGGAAAATAAAAATATGGAAATTCGCAGAAATGCTGAAGGGATTAGTTAGTGGAGTGTTGAATGGTGGGATTTGTGATCCGTGTTTGTGTGCGTTGGGTAGGGAGAAGGCTCTGCCTGTTTTGACTTGGTGCGGTGCCTCAGTCATGTCCTGTCTCCTGTCAGAGGAAGCTTTTCTGGAACATGATCCTCCCCCCTCCCTCCCCCGACTATTTATAGCAGCGAGGCTTTCAGACGGCCAGAGAGAAGAACAAGCATTAAAACACGGACAGACACTGCCTCCTTGTCTTCATTGTTATACATTTTTAAACATCGCCTCTTCAAAGGGAGAGGCGTACGCGTCTCAGAGTGCGGGCGTGGTTGGATTCGAGTCGACGGTTCGATGTCTTACCGTGTGTTCGTGTGTGTGTGTCATCGCAGGTGTGTTGAAGAGGCTGGAGGAAGAGGATTTGGATGACAATGTGAAGAAAAGATTAAAAGACTCGAGCGAGACTCCGGGAGCCCTGTGGCACATCTACGTGAGCAAAGACGTGGAGAAAATTAAAGAGTTCCTGCACAAGGTTATTTTTAGTTTGACTCTACCCCACCCCACCCCAGCCGAGCCTTGCAGTGGCTGGGTGATTCACCGAAACAGGACATGCTGTGTCTCTTCAGTCAGGATGTCCTCAGGACATCTCCTCCCTCCAGACAGATTTAACAGGGGACACTTAATTACTTTCCCCTGCTTGAACTTCAGTCTCCTTTACGAGGCCGCCTGCGGAAGGCTGATACTCCGGAGGCCAGATTGGCAGTCTGAGTGGGAGCTTGTCTTTCATAGACAAATTACAAAGTCAGCAGTTCTCAACAGAAGGGTTTATGGTGGGCTGAAGTGTATTAACGCAGAGTGCTCGTGTAGTCGAGTACTTGGCAGCAGTGAATATTCATAAGGGGAAGAGGTGGTGTTTTGTGGGGTTTAGTGGCACCAGTGAATATTCAGAAGGGGAAGAGGTTGTTTTGTGGGGTTTAGTGGCAGCAGAGAATATTCAGAAGGAGAAGAGGTGGTGTTTTGTGGGGTTTAGTAGCAGCAGTGAATATTCAGAAGGGGGGAGGTGTTGTTTCGTGGGGTTTAGTGGCAGCAGTGAATATTCAGAAGGGGAAGAGGTTGTTTTGTGGGGTTTAGTGGCAGCAGAGAATATTCAGAAGGAGAAGAGGTGGTGTTTTGTGGGGTTTAGTAGCAGCAGTGAATATTCAGAAGGGGAAGAGGTTGTTTCGTGGGGTTTAGTGGCAGCAGTGAATATTCATAAGGGGAAGAGGTGTTTTGTGGGGTTTAGTAGCAGCAGTGAATATTCAGAAGGGGAAGAGGTGTTGTTTTGTGGGGTTTAGTAGCAGCAGTGAATATTCAGAAGGGGAAGAGGTGGTGTTTTGTGGGGTTTAGTAGCAGCAGTGAATATTCAGAAGGGGGGAGGTGTTGTTTCGTGGGGTTTAGTGGCAGCAGTGCATATTCAGAAGGAGAAGAGGTGTTGTTTGGTGGGGTTTAGTGGCAGCAGTGCATATTCAGAAGGAGAAGAGGTGTTGTTTGGTGGGGTTTGTTAGTGGCTCAGCCGTGTTTTCCGCCGCAGGTTGCTAAGGAGCAGGGCGTGGAGGTGCCGGCGGAGCACGACCCGATCCGGGAGCCCGGCTGGTACCTGAGCAGGAAGCTCCGGCAGAGGCTGCTGGAGGAGCACGGGGTGCAGGGCTGGACCGTGGTGCAGTTCCTGGGGGACTCTGTCCTCATCCCGGCCGGAGCGCTGCACCAGGTCTGCACGCCTTTCCTCTGTTACCGCCTCTCTGTACCTGTGTCTGCTTTCTCTCTCTGTCTCTTCTTCTCTCTCTCCCTCTGCTACATTTCTCTGCCTGTCCCCCACTTTCACCTCCTCTCTGTCCCTCTCTCTCTCTCTCTCTCTCTCTCTCCCCATCTGTTCCCTTTCTGTCTCCCTCTTTCACCTTCTCTGTCCTCGTCTCCATCTCTCTGTCTCTACATTTGTTCCCCTTCTCTGCCTTCTCCTTCTCCTTCTCTCTGTCTCTTTGTACCTTTGTCTTCTCTCTACCGTACGTCTTTGACGGTTGCGTCCCTTTCTTTTCCTCTCACTGTTGCTCTGTGCGTGGTGTAGTTCTGTCTGTACTGTACACTTTATTGTCGCGTCTCTAAATCTATCCGTTACCTTGGTAGCCATTTCTCCTGTCCTCTCTTTATATCGTGCATCATCCTCAGATAAATTCATCTCTCAGCTCTGCTGGAATTTCCTCCTGAATGCCAGATGAGGGATGGTGTGTGCGCTGTAATGGTTGTTGTGCTGCGATAACGCTTCTCTCTCTCTCTCTCTCTCTCTCCCTCCCCCTCCCCCCCTCCCCCCTCTCCCTCCGTCTCTCTCTCTCTCTCTCTCTCTCTCTCGTATGCTCCTCAGGTGCAGAACCTTCACAGCTGTGTCCAAGTGATTAATGACTTTGTATCACCGGAACATGTGGTGCACTCATTTCATTTAACACAGGAACTGAGATCCTCCAAAGAAGAAATTAACTACGAAGATAAGCTACAGGTAAGAGTCTGAGCTCTTTTCTCATCACAAACGGTCCCCATTAATTACCAGAGCCCCTCTCTTCCCCTCCGCCCGCGTGAACACCGCCACGCGGACGAATGGGACGGCGTCCACCACCACTCTTACCGGGGCTTCAATAAAATAAGTCCCGCTTTAGCTCTGTTGTTACGGCTCCCTTCCCTATCAGTCACTCTCCTCAGACAGCTTTATGAAGGCTCCATTTTGCGGTAATGTATTCTGTCAGAGGCCACACGGTCCAGTTCTTTGGGCGGGAGCGAATCGCGCGGGGGGCTGTGTCGCGCGGTAGCGTAGCGTAGCGTAGCATCGCGGCGCTAGCTAGCCGTTGTAAAAGCGGCGGAGGGCCGGGGAGAGTTACGGGAGATCCGCGGCGTCCGAAGCCTTTCATCCTCGCCGCGTTCCCTGTGCTTCGACAGTGCGGCGGGCTGGTTTTTTTGCGCGTGTTATTGCGGGAATGAAATATTCAGGATCGCGGAGCGCCGGCTGGCTGGGTAAGTGGGCCACCGCTGGCTCAGAGAGAGATGAGGAGCACTGTGAATCCGCGCTGCAAATGCGCCTCCATTTTCACCGCCTTCCATGCGTCACCTAAGAGCCCCCTTCCTTCAAAAACACGTAGAAATGATTAATTATTTTACGAGAAGCTCGCCCGGGCGCCCGAGAAGCGCGGCCCACGCAGCCGAGCCGCTCCGCAATTTCTGCCCATTTCCGCCATTTAGCCCGTTATTTGATCCATTCCCGCTCTCTCTCCCCCCCCCCCCCCCCCCCCCCCCACTCCGGCTCGGAGGCGAGCCGAATAGCCCGTAATGGCTCCGTAACAGCCCGTGTCCTGTTTTGTAGGTCAAGAACATCTTTTATCACTGTGTGAAGAACGCAGTGGGAACATTAAAGAGGTGCTGCGCCGAAGAGCAGGACGAAAGCGAACAGAACTCATGACACTTTCCCCTCGTTGCCGTTGAAGAATGACGCGTCTCAGACCTTCTTCATCTCACACGAAATATGCACACTAACCTTAGCATCATGAACCTCCAGTGCCAAGCAGACTAAAAAAAAAATAAAAATAAAAAAAACTCTATTTATTTGTTACTGACACCATAGCAGTATAGCCCAGAGCATCAGGATAACTGTGATTCAATGCAAGTGTAAAGATAATCTGCAAGTAACAGCACTGCTGTTCCCTCTAGTGGTTGTTTTTTTGTTTTTTTTTCTTGTTTGTTTGTTTGTCCTGTTTTTTTTTTGTTTTTTTTCATTCTTGTATATTGTTTCAGTGGAAAAATATTCAAATGATGTATTTATTTTTTAAGAGTTCTATGCTATTATGTGTTATAGATCAAATGTAAATGTGACTTGTACAGTTTGCTAAATCGATTCTGATACCGTTCACTACATTGAGACAGTTACTGTGAGAGGATCCGGACACCAGCTATTGCCTGTACTTGGGAATCTTTGCTGAATTGCAGTCCTCATGCCATATCTTTTGAAAATGAACTGCCAAACTATTGTAAACAGTGTAAAGTTATATTATGTAAAGAAACTAAAGGCTAAATGAATAACACAAAACACTTCAGCATTTTATTAAAAAAAAGTATTCGCTGTAAAATGGAGACATTTACAAAAGTTGTAATTTATTCAAGAATATCGTCTCGTTTTTTGTTAAAATTTACTATGGTGAACTTTTGAAGTTAAATGAAAAAAAATAAAAAACTTATTATGCTGTGTAAATATATACATATATACATTCAATGATGTATTTTTTTAAAACATGGCTTGCTTCAATTTCAAATTTTAAAAGTGCAAGTGTTACATGCTTTGTACATTGAAGTTCAAAGGGGTTTTACATTTTCCATTAAAATGGATTTATCAAAGTGGGACTGTGTGCTGTCTTTTGTTGTGCGCTGAAGTGTGGGGACAATAATGTCTTTGTCGCGGCGGTAATGGATTCAGCAGGAGGCGGGGCTGAACAGAGACGGGGGGGAATGCCTCCATTGTCCGTGGGGCACACGGGCATCTCTGACTTATCTGCGCCTTCACCAGCCCACAAAACCTGCCCGCTTCCTTACAGTTTAATCGCCGGGCTGAAAATGTGATTTCTCTCCAGGGCCAGATGTTTCCAGTTGGTTTCTAATTTCATAGACTACGAAAAGGCCCAAGAAAGCATTTTGCGGTTTAATTATGTGACATTTGATTTTCTTAGATTTCATTTTTTTTTTTCCCCTGCTTCTTCAGCGTTTGGCATTCAAATGCGACCGGGAATAAAAACTGCGTTCCTGCATCTGAGGCCGGTCTTGTTTTGTGCTCTCTGTATTGGGTATATACATAGAAGGCCTTAGGTGAGATGGCTATTGCCAAATGTATGCATGTACCCTCTCAGAAGAAAGGGTTCCAAAAGGCTCCTCTGTGTCTCCATAGAGGAACCCCATCTAGTTTGGGTTCTTTTTCAGGCAAAAATAGTTTCACCATTTTCACACCTATCATGCAGCATTCCATAAAGACCTAAAAAAGGGTTCCCCTATGGAGATGAGCCAAAGAACCCCTTTTTTCTGGGAGTGAAAAATTGGAAATTGTTACATTAAAACAGACAAGGTTTTTTTTTAATGATTTTTGCATCTGTTTCTGTGATATCTGCAAAGGGACTATCTTGCAGATATTGGGAAGGAGCCTTTTTGCCTTTAAATCAGCAGATTTTGCCTGAGATAACTGGTGACTGCAGTTCCCTGCCAATCAGTAAGAGCTTGTGGCTCAATGAGGGCCCTAGATCATGACAGGTTATTTAATGTTGATTAAATGGAAGAACCCAAGTGCGTGGGCAGTCATAGTACAACTTCCATGGAAAATATGACTGTGATGCTGGTGTCCCGGGATTAAAGCTGACTTTTTTTCCTTCTTTGTCTTTTTAAGCAAACACCCTTATCTGAAGTGACAGAACTTCATATCCATTTATAGAAGTGAATATTTTGCTGAAGGTAGTTCAGGAACCTTCCCCATGAGTGATGGTTCCCTACTGGGATTTGAATCTGCTTGCTAGTGAGGTGCAGGCTGTTTTTTAATCACCACATCACGCTATTGCATGACAGAAGGATATGATACTTGTCAAATGCATAAAAACCTGGTCCAGTGCTCTTTTGTAGTCAATCTCAGTATCTAAAAATTAATATCAGGCTCTCCGAATTACCCCATCTTCCTAATTTCTATATCACCTCTATAGACATACCACTGACTGACTACAAGGAAAATGTTACATGCAAGTCTGCTTACTACTTCTCTAAACTGCTCTCTGAAATAAAAACGATTAAACTTAGGCATGTAAGTAGCAATCATACTGTGTTTATTTTCTGTGATATTTCCAGATGAAGTCTTTTGAAATATGGCTTGCATGAGGAAATCGATGTTTACAATGGCTATACTCTTGGCAAGCAGTCCTCCCTTTGCAGACATTCTGAAGCCATTTTACACCCGGGATCTCATGTTTGGCATTTGCTTAGCTTGACGGTGTCAATGTTGAGCAACTAGTCAGATCGTTGCTGACATCTGAGAACTTCGACTTCAATTCGTGACACCAAACTCCCCACATAAGTTCATGGTAGTAATTGAGCACTTGTGAAAGTTGGCAGCATCCATTATCTGAGCATATGGACTCCATATTCGAGCACCTCCTGTTCCTGCGGAGGTTAAAGTGCTTGTTCTTTTTCTGTGGTTAAAAATAATAATAATAATAATCAGTTTACGTGTATGATTTTGATTGGCCCAGACAGTTTTTAGTGAAGGATATTCTGACATCTTTAGCTTGAAATGGCAGGTAGGGAATTTGGGACCACCATTTAAATCAAGGAGGGCCATAGCTCTCTCTAGTGGTTGTACATTTGTGTGCTCCCTGATTATTCAGATAAATTGTTTTCGATATTTTTTGGTAGGTGCTTTTTCCACTGGCTCGTGCAACCTGAGACTGGCTGAGCTCATGGCAAGAATTACCAGCATAATATTACAACTGATACTTTCAATTGCGAAGTCGTGAAATGAAACCATATAATGTCAACATACACGCTGTTTTGAGTTACTTGAAGTGTATTTTCTTGCTTTCGACCACAACCCCCCTGTATAGGTTCTATGAAACCACAGCTGAATGTGTAAGCCCTTCAGTGCTCGACTTGATTCTGTATTCGGCAAGCAACTCTCAAGGATAACAAATGTATTTATCTGAACACCAATAAGCGCTGCCTTTGGTATACGAATTTGAGAAGCTAGAATCATTATTAAATGCATGTGCTGTTACGGGTTCGTGATTCTGTCCTTGCCTGAGAAACCGCGTACTAGCCGAGAGCTCATTTGATTCAGGTCCTGAGGGAGGCCGCCCCCAGCCAGTCGGTTCGGTAATTGCGGGGCGCAAATGGCTTGAGGCGGGGATAGAAGAGGCCTTCGTGGCTGTTCCCCCGCATCCGAGAGCCCCGCTTTAACAGTCCGCGCACGCAGACGTGTGATTTTCCGAGTGCCTCCGTGCGGCCCTGACAGCCTCAGCCTGATTAATATTCCCCCAACATCAAAGGGCTGCGCCGACATCGGACACGTGACCGAGGCCTGATCCAGCTTCCTGTTCTTGGAGCCGTGCAGCGGCGCGCTAAAGGTCTGCAGGAAAGCCTGGCTGCCTCCGGGAGCTTTAATGAGCCTCTCCTCCCAGCAGCGTCTCCTGGGGCCCGGGCCATCGCAGACCTCGCACTACACTCCCAGCAGCAGGGCTGTCTGCAGCTCCTGCACGTACCGCAGCTCCAGCACCACCGAATTTCTAATCAGTACTCCGGCAGGTGCCTTCATGGGGATATAACCACTCGGTAAACAATAATCTCGTAGAACGGAAAGTAAATGGGATACATTAACATTTTACAGCAGGGGTTTTAATTAAGGTTACTTTGCGGTATCTCACTTTCTCACATTCTCGTATCGGTATCAACTGAGGTGAGAAGGCAATTCTGTTATTTCAACACAAGAGGGAGAACTAAGCCTCTAAATGGGATATTCAGTCAACATGCTGCCTTTTCTGAATCATATCTGCACTACAGTCATGTGTGAAGGGTAGTTTTGAGAGAACTGTGGTATAATTTATCTCATCAGTATGCTAATAAAAACAAACTGTTCCTAATTTAACAGACCAAGCAACAATGGAAATGTCTTCATACAGTGTATCATATAAAGCCACTAGATGGCAGTATTTAAACCATGAAGCAATATGTGCAACTAATGCATTCTGGTTGTGGTCTCAAAAGGTCATCAGTACTATTACAACATGTAAAGCTGCTTGTCCGAACTTAAAATTGTAGCCTCAAAGAGAAATGACTGTGCAGGACAGATTGAACATGGCTGAGATCAAATGGAAAAATGGAAGTTAAAAAGCCCTCTGATATAATTTACTATCTCCAATCCCACCTGAATTTGGAATGTTCAATTGTGCTCATATACCGGACCGGATTCAGTCCGAGACCATGGTGCTCACTCGCCCGCCGGAGCTTTTAAAACCGAGGTGCCCGGCAGTCCAATAATTCCCCATTTTGGTACATTTATTGCTTCACCTCTAGGTCAAGTCTCTCTGGGTTTTCATTTTTTTGCCAACTTTTTACTCCGTTACATTTCCATTTTTTGAGTATATTAAATGCTTGCAACTCACTTGATTCAGGAGACCCAAGTTACACATTTTGAACATGGTATAAAGTCAGATTCTCAATTGGTAAAAGGAATGCATTTTTTTTACCACAAGCAAAATTAATTTCTCACCCATAGTATTTCTACAGTATGGAAATATAACCATCAGGGATATCTATGCATATGCTGGCACAGATAACTATTCATCATTGAAAAACTGAACATAAATCCAATTTCCAATATTTCCTTTTGCAATAAATGCATATTTCCAATATGAAGATTATTTTGGGGAAAATGTGTCACTACCGCATGGTACAAAGCACCCAATCATGTTGATATTCAATTAAGACACTGCCCACACTTACCTAGAATAAACGGGTTTCATCTTTTTATATACACATTTCAAAGATCATATACTTACAACTAGCATCATCATTCATGCATCACCAAAACAATGTTACATGTTCATTGTTGTGAGTTGGTAGCACATAGGTTTTTAAGATTTACATCAAGCAGTAATACAAAACAAAACAAAAATCTGATGCACCCTGATTACAAGTTTGTAAACCGATAATTAAATTATACATACTTAACATAGCTAATTTGGTTCCCTCTTTATGAGACCAATATGACCCACTCTTTTCATTAGCTCCCGAGCTGCATCACAATAGGAGCTCTCCGTTTCTGCTGCTTCTGGCACGAGTTGATTATTTCAGTTCAGGTTAGTGCTGAAAATGCGCTACAAACCCTGATATATGTGCACACATATATATACATAAGTATATACCGTATATATACATGCACACATATATACACATATATATAAAAAATATAAACACACATACATGTACACACATACTCATACATACAGTATATGGTATATTTGTACTTTTTTTTTTTTTTTTTTTCATTCTGCATATTCATAACAGTTACCTGAAAATCTTTTTTTTTTTTGTGTGTTTTAAACATTCACTTTTGTGTCCAACAACTGACTGATTACAGTACAAATTAACTGACTCAAAAGACAAATAAAAAAAAAATGATGATAATAAAATGAGGTACCACACACACAGGACCAAACTTGAATGAAAATGAGAGGAGGAAAAAGAGGCTTCATGAACTGCGTATTTCAGCCAGGCTTTTGTTAGCGAAAGCTCTCGAGTGGTTTGAGCAGCAGCCCGAGTCTTCTTCCTGTCTCGGGAGCTGGGAGAAAATGGCGGTGCTCTGTCCGAGCCGAGGCCTCTGCTGCAGCCCAGCTGAAAGGCCGCCACTGCTCCTGCAGCTCAGGCAGTAGGACACTTCCGTGAGGTGGAAAACACACGCTCTTTCACCACACTTCCCCCACGGAACACCAAATCTATCAAAATGACATCACTGGCAAACGCAGAATAGGGGGCGCGAAGGGGTTCCTTTTCCGAAAACCCGCGACGCCCCCAGGCTATTGACGCCGACGCGGGCGTCATCTCGAGACGGTCAGTCCAACGAGGTCAAGTCTACTTCAGTCTCCTTCGCCGGCTGTCTCGCTTGGAAATGACGGGACACAATAAGGGAGGTGTTATCGACTGTTTGTTCGGCACTCACACCCGACACTCACGCACGCGTCCGCGCTAGCGCACGGCAGAGCGTTAGACCCAGATAGGAGCGCTAGGTCGCAAGTGCAGCAGACACTACACAGTACAATGTCTGACAGATTATTGATGTAGATCACAGTGTTTCTTGTTATGGCCCTCACCCAGAGCAGCTCAGCTGTCTGTCTGGAGGGAACGGTTTCCACTGCTAAACCTTCACTCAGTTCTCTCTGAAGTGGCACATCGTTCAACCGGCCACCTCTATCCCAGGACATAGTCTGCCCCAGGTTTATATAGCTATTATGAGAAATCTGAGTTGAAACCAGCCAATACAAAAAATAATCATCATAATAATAACAAAAATTAAGAATCGAGAGATGAAACCATCAATGCCAGTCAGTCATGGCTTCGAGATGGGAACCTTTCATTAAGCCGGAGAACTTTCATCAGTCCCTTTTTATTCAAATATTTCTCAGGACCTTTTTATCTTAGAAATATTCAAAGGCACAAATCTGGCAAAAAGATTTTTCACAAAATAGCTGCAGTACCTACGGTAGCCACTGGAGGGAGACAGAAATAAAAATAATGAAAAACAAATGACTTCCAAGGTCTGTCACTCGAGCTGCCCCTGCGGAAGTGCCACAGGGGGGCGCCCCTGAACACTTTAGAATGGCGGTGCGTTCCCGCGACGGCGGGGTCGCCTGTTCGCTGCCCGGAGCCGTGGTCTTCCCCTCGTTAGCGTTAGCGCGGGCTACGGCTTGTCTCTGTCCAGGAGCTCCTGCAGCTCCTTCTGGATGTCCTCTGGAAGCTCGAGCGCGGGGAGGTCCTCCAGCGAGATGTCCTGAGTTGGCATTTCCAGGGGCGGGAGCTGCGGGATGGGAATGTCCTTGGCCTTGCGGTCCTCGGTCGGCTGCGGCAGGACCCAGAGCTCGGACTTCTCCACGAAGTCGGCGTCGGCGTACTGCTCCCTCTTCAGCCGGACGTTCTCCCTCTTCAGCCGCTGGTTCTCCTGGGTCAGCTTCTCGTTCTCGGCCAGGAGGAAGTCCACCAGCTTCCTGAGGTCGGCGATGGCCGTCTCCTGCTCCTCCAGCCGCGTCTTGTCGTCCTTCAGGGCCTTGCTGCCGGGGCAGGGCTCCGGGGCGGGGGCGCCCTTGTTCTTCAGCAGGTAGAGCCAGGTGTCGTACTCGCGCTCGCGCTCGGGGGCGGGGCCCGGGGCCCGGCGGTCCAGCATCGGCCCCGCGGTGACCTTCAGTGACGCCGGGGGACTGAGCTCCGGGGCCACGGCCACCGGGGCCCTCCGGGGCCTGCCTTCCCGTTTGGCCCGCTTCCACCTTTCCTCGATCAGCTGCTGCTGCTTGATGTGGCTGTCCCTTTGGAGCTCCAGTGACAGGTGAGCCTGCGCAACACAAACAGGACAGTCACAGCAACGGCTATCGCTAACTAAACTCAACAATGTAGAGGGAGTACTAAATTGTTGTTGGAGTATGAAATTATTTTCAACTTCAATGCGGCTCCATACGATTCATTTTTGGTTTCAGTTTTATGCACTTGTAAATCGCTTTGGATTAAAAGTGTCTGCTAAATGACTAAAATGTTCATGCAAATGTAATGTTTCTACATTAAATTATTTAATTAAAATACAAATGGCTAGCTGCTAACGTGGCTACATTTTTCAGCTAGCTTCTTTGCCAATACCAACTGCCAAAATGACAAATAATGCTCAAATACTTTGATGAGGAGTCAACAGCATGTGTAATCACTGTAAGAGCAGTTGTATCTCAGTCAGGGCGATCTGACCTTTTGTTGTCCTCTCCACAGTGCAAACAGTACACCCAGGATGGTCATACCTGTTCACAGTGTGTTAGCTTCATGGCCTCCTTGAGAAGGTCTGCAATACAGTGGTGGAGGGATAAGACCTGGGTTATAACAGCATTTCCCCCTACAGTTCATCAAATAATTTACCAGCGCTTCAAAATGATTGTCCAATTGTTCACTTGACAATAACGTTTCACAACAGGAGCTATTTCAAGCTCAGGACAGAGTACAAAGTTGCCAAAGACAAAGCCACAGGTTACTTAGTGTTCCTTATCACTCACTGATTACCCAACCAAAGATAGAAGCAAGACCATTTCCGGAGAGAAATGCATTAATTAAAATTGGCCCCTTATTTGGCCAAATCATTCCTGACGGGCAAAAGGACTCATTTAGCAATACTGCAGTTTCTGCCTAAAGGGCCATTCCCACAACAACATGTCTTTACAGAGTTTGTTATTGTATGTTGCACTTCATAACACATTAGGGAAGTGGCCTTTAATTCATCTACAATGCAGATGTCCCCAACCCTGGTTCTGGTTTCTCTTACAACAGTATCTATGTCAACAGTGTACATAACACATGGAGCCAACCTGCAGCTTTTCCATGACATGAAATGGCTTCTTCATATTTGCCTGCTGCCAGCAAACGTTCTGCCTTCCTGCTCTGCTGATGGGCCTGTGTGGAGAGGGGCTGTTATTAAAACACAATAAACATGTCCCAATCTGACCAACTCGTTGTGGACTCTACACACAGACTGAGAAACTTTTAAACTTGACCGCAAGAGGTCAATGATAAAGGACAGAGTGTGATAGAGGGTAGTGTTTACCAAAATACACAGACAGGACAGGTCAGAAAGAGTCTGCAAGCTGCCTCTCCAAACTGCTTCCCGGATGAGATTTACCCGTTACAACTAGATAACAAAAATACCACGTAGATCTAGCGTTTTAGGACGAAAATCCAATGCTCGGTAGCCACCAGAGACTGTAATTCAGCCAACATTATCGTTAGCCACGGAAAAATAAACATTGTAGTTTAGTACATCAGCCGACCTTAAATTACCTAGTCACATTGATGCAACCTGCATTCAGTTGAGCTAATGATCTTCAAACTAAGTTAATTAACTTAATGTCATTGGCCAGTTAGTCCGTGCTAAATAGTTAGCTGTAGTTAGCTAATGTCAGCTAGATAACGTTAGCTAACATTAAGTGTTCTCCGAAAACAACGATTGCCTCGCCGGATAACGTTAGCTAGCTAACACAGCTCTAGAACTAGACTGACACTGGCAGCTATGGTTGCTACTCTAGCAAATGCTTTCTAAATAACGTTAAATGTAGTGCCAATGCTAGCCCAGACCAACACAAGCAAGCTAACACTTAGCAAAATAACGATACGGCAGTGTCATGCAACACCTACATTCTCATTTTATGCATAAACTTTTCATTAACATAACATGTATATAGGCTGGTAAGCAACCGCTAATTTTGGCTCTGTGGTCATTAACATTAGCTTGCTTGCAAACGCTAACCTGGAAGCCGTTTTATCGCTAGCGAAGCCAACTTACTTTATTGCTAGCGAAGCTGGCTAGCTGCTCTTTGCTAACCAAATCCTGTATGTAAATAATGTTATCGACCAAATATCTTTATAGTTAACGTTAGCTAAATAACAACAGTATAATAACTGAATGTTTTGGCAATTAGTATTCGCAAACAAGCCATCTAGCTAGCAAAAAAAGAAGTGCCACTGTAGCCACGTTAGCAACTAGGTGTTAAGCTATCGTATGCCAACTGTCACATAAACAAACGCAAACTTACGAGGTTAAGAGGGCTTTCCACAACCTCCATTTGGATATTCTTCACGAATATAAACTACATGAGAAACAAAGCTGTTCCTCGTTGATGGTCATGGGCGCCTCTTTTAAATTCCGGGACCAGTCTTCTGGTTCTCCCGGAGTTTTCGGGTGATTAGCTAGCTGGCTACAGGCTAGCTAGCTAATATTAGGGTAAAAAAAAGAAACACGACAACTTCCCCGAACGAGAAGCTGAGGAACACAACAACCGGATGACGCAACTGAGACGCATTCGGTGAAAGTCTCGCGATAGCAGGCTCACAGTCGCCACCCGATGGTTACCATGAACAGTGACGTGATTTAGTCGGGTGCATTCGATAGGTGAATTATTCAGCTATGAGAAATAAAGCAATTTCTCACAGTGTATGGAACTAAAGAATAAATACACTTACATATATAACATTTCGGACGTGTACAAAACTGAAATAAGGTGACGTGTAAGATAATGCACCCAAATTTATCTCTCCAGAGAAATGTATATGCTGCGCACCACAAGAGGGCGCTCTTGTCATATATACACTTTATATCACGTTTACGCAGGTGAGAACCGATATGTGAAAAACCAGTATTATCCGATTCAGGACAGTTATACTTCTTACTACTTAATCGCATAAGTTTAAAAACATAGGATCAATAAATTGCATTTGTATATTGAAAATGATGGCAATACGTGATTGAGCTGGTCGAGTTGTTGCAAGTGTGGTTCACTCACTGAGCACATTCAGATATTTATCTATCAGTACCACTTCACACCACAAGGGAGCAGGTTTCACCACACTTCACCCAACAGTTAAAATAACCGATATTGTTTGCCTGAAACAGATGGATAGATATCTTATGGGGATATTAACAGAGGGATTCATGCAATTTAAATAAATGCAAGTATTATGTTTATTTTGGTGGTAATATATACTAACTGACCAAATTATGTAGTCTGGAGTCATTTGTCAGAGGTTTCGGAGCACTATTTAATAAAGTAGGACCCATGTTTGGGTTGTCTTAGCAGAAAAGTGAAAACATTAAAAATTTCCTTTTACCACATCCACATGCATACTGTTTCCTTCCAACAAAAATAAAATCAATGTTTAATTCTGTTTTCATAATTTAAAGACACTTCAGAATATACTGTATACTTTATATTGGGTGACACAGTGGTGCAGTGGTTAGCGCTGTTGCCTTGTACTACAGTGGTTCTGACTGGCACATATCCTCTCTGCATGGAGTCTGTATGCTCTCCCTGCGTTCACATGGGTTTCCTCTGGGTGCTCTGGTTTCCCACAACCAGAACATGTAGCCCAGGGACTACGGATGAAAATGATCCCTCCTGGCTGACTTTGGCACATTTGATAAATGTTATTAATATTATATATGTTTATTATGAAATATTCTGTATAATTAACATGCATTGTCCCTGCGAAATAAACAAAGGAATTAAATGAAGCATAATTATTGTCAGAATTAGCGGTGTGACACAAATGAAGTGGGAATGACAGAACGCGGCGGAATCTTGCTTGTTCTGTAGCGGGAATAATGACCTGCAGGCATGAATATTCCAATGTCCCGCATTGCTGCTAGGCCTTTTCTTTCCCTCATACAATGAACTTGAGCGGACAGATCTTGGTGGAACTCAGTGGGTGTCCTCAGAAAAAGAGCAGACAAATGTGAATTGTGTCATATCTCATTGAAAAAGATGCTGGTCGTTCATGTACAGTGGGGCTTTGGTGGAATAGTACACTCATTGTTCCCGCTCCGAAAGTTCAGCGCCGGCACATGTGAACCTATAGACTTCCCGCTGACCTCGCTTAACGGCAAAGGGAGCCGGGCGTTTCAGCGCCCTTTCAACTCAAATCTACAGGCATCTTTCATCTGCAGCGTACCTTCAAAAAAATCCAGACATGAAAGGGAGACATGTGAATTTACAAAGTAATTCTACAGTGAATCCAGTAAGTGACAAAAGTCAACTCTTACATCCTCCAGACGGAGAGTTGCCTACTTGTTCCGGACAGGATATGAGGTTTTGCACGGCCTGCTTTTTTCTTTCACAGAACTTGCCCTATGTGTGGAAGGCCTTTGTGGGTTTTGTTGTGATTTGAAACAAAACACAACAAAATCCTGACATCCTGAGATACTGATGCCGTCTTCACGGCCTGCCATGATACCGGAGGCCTCTTTATCCTCACTGACAGAGTGTATGGTCCAGCTGACAGTGTGCTAAGATGGAATTTTTAGAGTAGGAGGGAGGTTTCTGAGGAGTCTTTTACCTGCCTGAAAAGCAGTGATGAGCCAGCTCTCCTCCCGGGCCCTGTCTCCTTAGGAGGCCAGGATTTAGCATCCCACACTCCGACTGGGGCCGCCCGGCCTTCCCCATCCCCTTCTTTTGTTGCGTCCGGGCCCTTCTTGCGGATTCTGCTTAGGCTGTGCATTTCCAGCTGGAGTGTGGCTGAGGACAGTTCCTGTGTGCTTTCTTGCAGTGTGTATGGGGAAGCCCACATAGCCTCCCACACAGGGCCTCCCCTAAAAAAGGAGAAAAGGGAAATGCCTGTCTTTGAAGCAGCGCTCCCAGCACAAAGGGAACCCCACAGTGAGCTAATGTGCTTGACAAATATTTCTTTCTTTACACTACACATGTAGGGCTATCAGACTGCTCTCTGTCCATCTACCACTGTCAGGTGTCCCACCCACTCAACCCATTCCTATCAACCTGGCTCTGCTCTCATGAGTATCTTTGAGTTTGGAGCAATTTTTACACATTTCCTATACAGAGCTCGTTATTGTAAGTCCTATACCCCCACCCCCCACCCCCACCCCCCCAAAAAAAACTAAGAAACAAATAAAATAAAAAATACAATTCAAGGGGGGAATTAATTGATTTATTTCCCAATGAGTGATATTCTGATGCTGAAAAGTGATCAATGGGGCCTGGCTCTGGAATCTTTTTTTGAACTCACAATTTTCATAATTTATTGATTGATGCACAATTCTTAATCTTCTTTTGGGAATTTACACAATGATTCATTGCAAAATACTCTGGGATTAAGAAGCCTATCAATGTACATTTCTGACAAAAAATGTGGTTATTAATTGTAATTATTTACTCCATTTAATAAATTATTAGTCCTGGAGGGAAATGTCAAGCTTAAATTGATGTTTTTTCCAACAGCTGGCCTATGAAAAAAAAACATTGTGGGAATATCAAAACTCAAATGCTATGAGCGTTCTTAGGTTTGGATTTCCCTCCTCTTCTAACAGACTGGCGCCAGTGCACATCGATGGAGACAGGCCTGTGAAGGTGGCGTGTTGGCGTACTGGCAGACAGTTATTAATGACTATCGTGAACCTTATTTTACCACTGGGGCAGAGGTAACAAAACTTTACATAACTGTGTGAAAAAGTAGGACTGCTTAAGTCACAATGTCAAGACTTTTTTTGGGGGGAGAAACATTCCTTTGGTCAGGAAATGACAAATGCTGGGAACTAGGAGCCAGCTTTGCCTGAAGGCCAGATCTCCATCCTCCTTCAATATCAGTCTCTGGTAACATTAAAATAAGATTATAACATTAACTGATGTGTTAATTAAGATGAACAAATCCTGAATGTATTTACAATGCATTACAGTAATAAACATTAAACCACAAAAAGCAAGGGAGAAGTTAACATCATGAAGGGATTATTGATTCAACCCATTGACAAAACTACAATATTGTATATGCATTGTGCTGTTAAATGTCTGAGAATAGCTTAGTTAATGCATATTATTAGGCTATATGATGCTCTGTAATTACTGCAGCTTACAATTTGTCCAAATGTATAATAATGCATTTGCTTATGTTAATTAATTAATTAATTAATTTTTAATTGATTCTTCACTCTTACATGCATGAACTACCAATAACACAGAACAACACAGTGTCCTTAAACAAGCATTCTTTTAAAAAGTAAAAAACGGCAGCTCTATAAGGAAATCGAAACCTTGTTTGTTTGATATATAGCAATGGTTGTTAATTCAGCAATGTAAGAGCCATTCATCTGGTGTGTGCTAGCTGAGACCGACTTTAAGCTTTCCCTGGGATTAATTTTCAAATGATAATTTGCACTTTACTGAAACACTTATAATTATTAACTACAGATTTAAGGGACAATTATACCCTTTCTCAAAAAGTCCCTTAGGCTGCTAATTCAAAACTTCACACTGTAATATTTAAAAACAAAATCATGATTGTCATAATGCATGGAGTTCATACTAATCTTCTCAGCTTTTATTATTATTATTTTATTATAAAAGCCTTTGATATTTATCAATATTGCTGTCTTAACAGCAGTCCAAATTGAGGGTCATGAGTTCATAGGAAGGCACTACCTTTCCTGACATCAAATGGATTTTGTTATTGATAGCATAATATAAGTAATTATTTGTCTAGGGCGATGAAATAATGATCAGTGTTTAATTTCCTGAGTAATACCCCTGCTGCTTTTGGAAGAAGACGTGAGTTTGAATTTTGATGAACTGGGTCTCTCTTGAAGCTTGACAGACATTATTAACATGCAAATTAGCTTGAGAAAAACACAGCTTCTGTATCTCAGGTGGTGTCAAAGCTCTCTCTTCCCTATTCGCATGTAAGCACTTCCAAAGCTCCAAGCCTAGCCATCATTTGCTCTCGACTGCTATATATTTGGCACAATTAAATAATAGTTTAAAACCTGATGGTGTGAGGGAAATAATGTAGAAAGAATGGGCCTCCGTGCTTGGTACTGTGCACCATCTGCTCTTATTCAAAGGGAATATGGGTCAAAATGATGACAGGAAAGAGCATGTGCAATTTGTGTATGTAGGCTAAATTGTTTTGCAATTGGTTAAAATTGAAAGTATGCAACAACTGTTGTTTTTTTAAAATGTAAGGACAGTTAAAAAAGGATTGCGTCTCTAAGAAAGTTTTTTTTTTTTTGAGTGAGGGATTCCTGAATAAAACCAAAACTTTAAACTACATTAAAGCAGAACATAAAGGCTGTCAGACTGTTTCATTGGATTCTCAGATTCCACCTTTTTATTAGTCGATAAAATAAACCGTATGTATTAAACATCATTCAAATATGGCTAATGACTTCATAAATGGTGGTTCTTTATGGCAGTTGTAATAGAAACACGTCATATAAAGCTAGAGGTGTTATTGCTCTCATTACTCTGCTGACGAGGATAATAACCAAAGAATGTTAGAATGAAGAATAATAAAGCCCTTTGTATAATATCAGATAAATCTTGTTGACTGAGCAGATGGATGCACTGTGTCATAATGGTGCCAATATACAATCCTCAGTTCATCTCACTTGCGGTGGTTAGCTAATTTGTTATTGTTTTATTTTATTTCAAAAATTCATTTATCTTTTAATGCGCATCTTGCCAGCTTCACTCTGTCCACAATATTTGATTGAGCTCTTCCCTCATGCTATGAAGCCAGGATCACAGAAGAAGAGTGACTTCAGCTGGAAACCATACCATTTACAGTATAAAGCTGGGAAATCTTTTCAGCAGTAGGCTGACAGAGTCTTATTTATAGGCACAATTAGTTGAGCAATCCTACACATTTGAAATAAATATGCGCTGTGCACTGCCAATGTGTTTGAAATATTAGGTATTTTCCTTGTTCATATTAAAATAGACAGAACGATGGATATCAGTATATTCTAACAGATATGCATATCTGCAATGTTTCTCCACACAATGCAGTACTCATTTCTACCATTTTCACAGTAAAAAGAGTATAAGCCTAAATACTGTAACCTTACTTTACCATGCCAGATTGATAAAATAAATAAAAAAAATTGTCACAGTAAAGCAGCTTGGTGACAATGCTGACTCAACTGAAATGGAAAAGGAATTGAACCCAACGGAAGACTTTCTCATGGAGAGCAGCACACACCTTCATCTTCCTTTCTGAAAGGCCTCATTATGAGTGTGAACGCTCACTTTCATCTCTCAGACTACACAGGGAAGCCCAGTACAGTACTTATTTTGTGCCTGTCCACTTTTTACAGCTCCGTTTGCACATTGGATGTGCCTGACATTTGACATCCTCCCCCACAGAGTGGAGTGTCTTAAGGGCCAGCGGTGGGGAAGAAACCTCCTGGACTACAGCCCTTTAGGAACGGGATCTGAGACCCTCGTGCGTTATAAATCTCGATAACAGAGGTGTCCTGTCACTGGGAGAAACGGATAGAGGAGACCGGCAAGCTACATTGTGTTCAGCTCATTGTTTTCAAATTTCTCCTTGATGGTTATATCAAATGACGGGTTTCTTTATGTGAAGTTCATGTTCATGCTGAGCAAAATTAGCCAACGTTTGAGCAAAGCTGACAGACCCATCATAGCCGTAGCACTCGACTGCTCTTCTCTTCTCAGGCTCTTGTATGTGTGAAAAGTACACAACTGGAGCAGAGAATATGTTTCTAAGGCAATGTTCCAACTATTTCAATTTAAATTACATTCACATGTACTACACATTATCATGGATCTGGGTCAGGATATGTTCCTTTAACCAACAAAAAGATGAAGAAATTAGACTGAGAGAGTAAACAGGGTGATATTTTTGATTGAATGTATTTGATGTTATCGAGACTTGAAAGGAAACATGAATCTTCCCTCTTTTTCGGAGGTTTTCAGAATATTGACTGGAGACTTCCTGACAAGGTGTGTGTGTGCTCAGAATTCTCATGAGATGGTTTATACTCGCCATATGAACTCACTTTTAAGGAAGTGCTGACATGTAATTGCTTGTTTCATTCTCTGAACGCCCCCTCTAAAAACGGGGGGGTGGGGGGGCTGTTAGTTCCAGGGGTGTGGGGGTGGGGATGAAACATCTCAAACAACTGGGCACAGTTCAGGCAAGTACAGCCCATTCACCGCAGAGCCAAAGGTGTAACTGTAGCGCACCCTCGGTGTTTCCAATGCACACGCACACACACACACACACACACATGGGCGTACACAAACACACATGTACACACACACACATTTGAATACATGTCCACATATGAAAGTAACAATAAATTACATAAACAATACAGTCATACAGCACAGAATGATGACATGGACACTTGGGGTACAGATACAACGCCATCTCCAAATATGGCAGCTACCTGTTATTGCTGACGTAGAGCAACCTCTAGCGAGCTGCTCTGCTCGCAGTTTTGGCATTCCTGCTAGTTGCCAACACACAGACACACACACTACGTAAGTATTTGGACAGTGACACAATTCTTGTTGATTTGGCCCTGTACTCCAAGCACGATGGATTTCAAATGGAACAATATGAGGTGAAAGTGCAGACAGTAAGCTCCTATTTAAGGTTATCCATATCCATTGATCCATGCACTGTAGGAATTACCAGCCTTTTTACACACAGTCTCCCACCCCAACCCCTCCCCCCATTTTAGGGGAACAAAACATTTCTGGACTGCACTGTATATCTGGTCAGTTTGTGGAACAGGTATTAATCAGGTGTCTAATATTATCTAAATATGACCTCTTGTTAAATGTACATTCATATGCATGCTAATTTGTTAGAGGGCAGTCTTAAATGTAATTTAGCTCCTAGTACTATTTGAAACTTATGCTGCTGGAAACAAATGCAGTGTGGTAAAGATAATGCAGGGGGAGCCCCGAGCCGTGCCCAGGGTGACTCCTGTGGAGTGGACAGATGTTGTTGGGCCTCGGGGGTCTGAACTGGAGAGCTGTGGCAGGGCAATAGATGTGGCAGAATGAAGCTTAAGACCAGCGCTACTCAACTCCACATCCTGTGGGCCGCCGTGTCTGCAGGCATTCGCTCCTACAGTGCGCTACAACACCTGATTTCACTAATTATTTCACCTGCTTGGTTCAGACAATAAGCTAATTAGTGAAATCAGGTCGTGTGACACAGGACGTGGAGTTGAGTAGAGCTGCTTTAGACAACCAAAAATATTTGGAGCTATTACATCATATGCAACGTATCAACCTTAACTAAGCAGTCATTGTGTTTTGCTGCGGGGGAGCAGAATGTTCTGAAGGGTTCTATCTTCAGTGATTGACAGCTCAGAGCAGTTCCACCGTACAGTGTATGTGTGAAGCTTCACTCTTACATCACTAGCCGGCGTTCCCCTCCGGACTGTCGGACCCGGCGCCGACACAAAGGGCCGTAGGAGGCAGCAGAGCCTCTCCTCCCCTCACAGAGGGGGCCTTCCAGTGAACACACAGCACAAAGCCCTGCCCACACAGGCTCATCATTCTCTCCCCTGGCTCAAGAGGATTGTTTTCCACACGTCCGCATCCCATCCGGCTTTCCCTCTCCGCCCCACAATTTGGTCTGCTGCCCTTGGGGTGCATCATTACACATGGGGCTGATACATAAGCTTTTCATTAAAAAAAAAACCATATATATATATATATGAATGTATGTATGTATAAATTACAATTTTACAATCTATCTTTAAACATCCCACTCTAAACTAAAGCTCATAAGCTCATCGTCAAACCTCAATGCTGACTACTCATCCAATGTATCTTCCTCGTCCAAGAATGTTGAAGATACAGTATATTGTGTACTTCTTGCAAAATAATTGGCAGAAAATAATATGGTCCATTAAGCGCACAAGCTCAAGCCCATACAGCACTTCTATACAGCATGAGGTGTTGAGTTGACTGACTCTAATTGCCTTTGATATTAATATGTGAAAACATCACGCAAGATACAATACTTGGCTCATAGTTGAATTGGTCCAATGGAAAAAAGGAAAAACAAAAGGGCACGGGACACATCTACCATTTCCACAGGTGACTTCTTTGGTTGGAAGACGACCCTCTTATCCTTGCCAGGCCCAGCCCAACCATTCAGCCTTCTGTAGCGAAGTGCTTTCTTGGTGCTTTCGCAGATAGTTTAATGAAAGTTTTAGTGGATATCAAAGAAACAAAAGAAAAACCAAGTAAAATAAAATCTCTGGCACTGCGGACAGCCCTGTACTTATAAAACTCCCCAGGCGTGGAAGAACGTAGCATCTCCCAAAAAGCGTAGGAAGAACAAATTAAAATATGTATTCTCCCAAAATCCGGTAGATGATTATGACTGTGTAATATTATATGTGGAAACCTTCCCTCTAAGTCCGGTGGTAGCAGGAAAGAATAACCTGCTTTCCCCTAAACAGTATTTCTGACTGTCCTCAACCAAAACCAGTCTTAGTTTGAGTTCACGTTCCCCCTACATCAATTAGGAGGCCAACCTAAGCCACCTGTGGAACAGAGATGTGTCCTGCTTGTGCCTGATGTCACAGCGAAATGCCAAAGTGCCAAATCAAAAACCAAAAACCTAAAGAAAACAAGGAATGTCAGTGTGTGTAATTCCTAGTCATAACAGTCAATATGAGGATCATAGCTGTGAACAATTCAAAGAAGCCATTTTGAGCCATTTGTGAAGAAAAAAACATTAAAAAGACCAATACAGTTATTCTCAGAATAACAAAGAAAATGACAGATCGGAAATGCTCTTCAGGAGGCGTGAGTATGGTCCACAGAAGACTTCACAAACAGATGCAAACCACTAGTTTGGACGGCCGGGTTACAGTTTGCTGAGATGTACCGGAAAGAACCTGTAGAGTTCTGTAAAAAAGTTTTTTCCACATGAGACCAAGACTGACAGAGTTATGACAAGAGCAATGTGGAGGCCAAAAGGAATTGCCCAAGCTCCAAAGCACCCCACTCATCTGTGAAACGTGGTGGCGGGGGTGTTATGGTTTGGGTATGCATGGTTGCCACAGATATTGACTCATTTGTTTTCATCGATGATGTAACCGCTGACAGCAGCAGCAGAATGAATTATAAAGTGTACAGAAGCATCTTATCTGCTCAAGTTCAAGCAAATGCCTTCAAATTCACTGGACCCCTCTTCATCCTACAGCAATACAATAATCCCAAACATACTGCCAAAGCAACAAAGGAGTTTTTCCAAGCCAAAAACCGGAAAATTACTGACTGGCCAAGGCATTCACCCAATCTGAATCCAACTGAACACGCGTTTCATATGCTGAAGATAAATCTATAGGCAACCAGGCCATAGAACAAGCAGGAGCTGAAGATGGCTGCAGGACAACCCTGGCAGAGCATCACCAGAGAAGATTCACAACACCTGGTGATGTCTAAGGGTCACACACCCATACATCATCGTGGCCTGAAACGGGGAGAAAAAGTGTGATTTAGGCAAAACATAAATGTATAGAAATACTCTATAGTTAATGCTGAAAATCTTCACTTTTAACTCTTGATAATTATTTGATTACAAATCTAACATTGCAAATTACGAAGTCAAATCAAGAAAAAAATTATTTGTCCCAAACATTATGGAGCTCACTGCATTCGAAGCTCTCAGAATGGCAGCCTATATTTTTACATGCCGTCAAATCCATTCATCCATTAATGTCTGGATTGTACATTATATTTAATAACTACAGTGGTGTGAAAAAGTGTTTGCCCCCTTCCTGATTTCTTATTTTTTTGCATGTTTGTCACACTTAAATGTTTCAGATCATCAAACAAATTTAAATATTAGTCAAAGACAACACAAGTAAACACAAAATGCAGTTTTTAAATGAAGGTTTTTATTATTAATGGAGAGAAACTATCCAAACCTACATGGCCCTGTGTGAAAAAGTGATTGCCCCCCCTGTTAAAGCATAACTTAACTGTGGTTTATCAAACCTGAGTTCAATTTCTCTAGCCACACCCAGGCCTGATTACTGCCATACCTGTTCTCAATCAAGAAATCACTTAAATAGGACCTGCCTGACAAAGTGAAGTAGACGAAATGATCCTCAAAAGCTAGACATCATGCCGAGATCTAAAGAAATTCAGGAACAAATGAGAAAGAAAGTAATTGAGATCTATCAGTCTGGAAAAGGTTATAAAGCCATTTCTAAAGCTTTGGGACTCCAGCGAACCACAGTGAGAGCCATTATCCACAAATGGCAAAAACATGGAACAGTGGTGAACCTTCCCAGGAGTTCCCGGCCGAGCAAAATTACCCCAAGAGCGCAGCGACGACTCATCCAAGTGGTCACAAAAGACCCCACAACAACATCCAAAGAACTGCAGGCCTCACTTGCCTCAGTTAAGGTCAGGGTTCATGACTCCACCATAAGAAAGAGACTGGGCAAAAATGGCCTGCATGGCAGAGTTCCAAGACGAAAACCATTGCTGAGCAAAAAGAACATTAAGGCTTGTCTCAATTTTGCCAGAAAACATCTTGATGATCCCCAAGACTTTTGGGAAAATACTCTGTGGTCTGACGAGACAAAAGGTGAACTTTTTGGAAGGTGTGTGTCCCTTTACATCTGGCATCAAAGTAACACCGCATTTCAGAAAAAGAACATCATACCAACAGTAAAATATGGTGGTGGTAGTGTGATGGTCTGGGGCTGTTTTGCTGCTTCAGGACCTGGAAGACTTGCTGTGGAACATTGAATTCTGCTGTCTACCAAAAAATCCTGAAGGAGAATGTCCGGCCATCTGTTTGTGACCTCAAGCTGAAACGAACTTGGGTTCTGCAGCAGGACAATGATCCAAAACACACCAGCAAGTCCACCTCTGATTGGCTGAAGAAAAACAAAATGAAGACTTTGGAGTGGCCTAGTCAAAGTCCTGACCTGAATCCTATTGAGATGCTGTGGCATGACCTTAAAAAGGCGGTCCATCCTCGAAAACCCTCCAAAGTGGCTGAATTATAACAATTCTGCAAAGATGAGTGGGCCAAAATTCCTCCACAGTGCTGTAAGAGACTCATTGCAAGTTATTGCAAACGCTTGATTGCAGTGGTTGCTGCTAAGGGTGGCCCAACCAGTTATTAGGTTTAGGGGGCAATCACTTTTTCACACAGGGCCATGTAGGTTTGGATTTTTTTCTCCCTTAATAATAAAAACCTTCATTTAAAAACTGCATTTTGTGTTTACTTGTGTTGTCTTTGACTAATATTTTAATTTGTTTGATCTGAAACATTTAAGTGTGACAAACATGCAAAAAAAAAAAAAAAGAAATCAGGAAGGGGGCAAACACTTTTTCACACCACTGTATTTGTCCTCTCATTTTGGAGGGTGGATTCAGTCAACTTTACCTCACCTGTCTTCTTTGTGAAATGTAGTGCAGAAGGTCTTCCCGTGACAACAATCCTGCTCTGGGTCTTTCCATTTCCCTGTCTGTCAGATCATTGTGTCCAGGCTCCCTCTCTTCTCTCTCCCATCTGGGGCCCATATTAGTGCAGTGGTGCGATTGTTCTTAGACTCTTGTCTGAGGACGTGTCCCTGAAACACCAATCTTCACCCTCTTACTTCTCCACTTAGTCTCTCTGTGTCTGTCTTTTCAAGGTGTTTCATTAATGCTCATTCACTCAAGTTACGTTTCCAATTTGTTTGTGACAAATGCATGTTTTGAGAGCTTTTTTTCTTAAAAATATCCTGGTTCAAGGATATGTTTCTTCAATTATTTATTTTTTGTGATCACAATGATTGCTTCAGTAAGTGCAAGGATTGTACATTGTATTTTCCTTAACTTAAAGGTCACAAATAAAACTGGATACAGCCTTTAGCTTGAGCTGGTAGTGGATAAGTGTTAAAACTGTGCCTCACAAGTACCAAAGCTATAAAGACTGAATGTGGAAGAGTGAATGTGGAAGTCTACTGTCAGTAGTGAAGGGCTATAGCTTTGTGAGTACTGGTTTATACAGTAATATAGATTTGCAACAGCACATTGAGGGAAAATGGCATTTTAATAAAGAATGATGTACATGCTTAACTGTTATTGTAGCAGCTCACAGGTGGAGGCAGCAGAATTTGCTTGTGGAAGAACATGACATGCATCATGCTGTGTTCTATTATTTGGCAATCAGAGATACTTCTTACAACACTTTCAAAACAATGCCTGGCAATGAGAAGAATCTCTTATTAAAGGCTGTTAAGATGGTACCAAACATCAGAGACAGGGGGGGAAAAATCCTCTCTATCAGAAATCTCACTCTGCTCAGTACATATGAAGAAAATACCATCTTTGAAAAGCACCAAGACTGAACGGCGAACGACATGCCACTCATTGCAGGAGCTGCGCTGAGATAGGGGATTTTCCTCTGTCACCCACGACTGTTTTTGTTTGTCTGTCTATCCAGCTGTAAGGCTGCCTGTGCACAATGCTGAAGACGGCAAAAAGGGTCTTCTTCAGCTGACAGTTTGCGTGGACCTGTCGCGTATGCACGATCTGCCCCTATCACAATCTGCCCCTATCTCAGTGGAGCGGCTTTAGACCGCTCACACTGCTTCCAGGCCCACACTGTCCTCATTTGCCTTTTGTGAGGAAGTGATGTACATTGCTGTTCATCATTTAAGATTAAATTACAACTGCACATCAAAATAGTAGACAAAGATAACATACCTTTGAATGATTGTACTGTTTGTAAACTGGGGCAAATATTTTTTGCACAACTGAGGTCCACAAAACCAACAACTTTGTGCCTCTTGCTCTCTCTCTCCCTCTCTCCCACTCTCCTTCTCTCTCTTTCTTTCTCTTTTCATGGTTGTTGCTCCTGCTGCTGCCGAATGACTGTAAGTATGGCACAATAAAGGTTTGTCAAAACACAAAACTCTCTCTTTCATTCTCTCTCTCTCTCTCTCTCTCTCTCTCTCTCTCTCTCTGTATGTGTGTATGTTTTAAACGAGTATATAGTTTTCAACTAGTGTCAGGGACACCTTTCATTCAGGGACATCTTTTCACTTAAAGAGAACATCACTCTAGCCCTGCCGAGGATAAACACAAGCTCACTCTTAATAACACTCAAAGATTACTGTGTCCGTATCATAGGCTTGCACAAATATCGTGTTTGATTTCATTATCTTCTTTGTAATGATGCTTGTGAGCTCACATTTCCTCGGAATAAAATTGATTGGAAACAATATCTGCCCTAAAGTACGTCTAACGGTGTTACAGTCGGGTAGGAGTAAATGAGGGGGAATTTAGCCACCAAAGTCTTTCATTTAGTTGCAGATGAGTGGGAGGAAAAGGACATTACTGTCTCCAATTAAAAATAAGAAAGCCGCTAATGTTTTTACAGCAGAGTAGGAGGGAATCAGACAAGAGTCAACCCTGGACTGCTAATATCAGTTTAATTGAATGCCATTCACTTGTGCAGGCCTTGGCTAACAAATGGCTGTGTTAGAGCTGAGCTGAGGACCTTGTGGATAACTACAATGGACATGGGAGTGAGCAGTAAAGTTGTGTCTGTCTTTTGTACCACGGGTGAGATTACATAGATTGGCTGAAGGCCTACAGGGTATTTTGCATTCAGAAAATGATCAGTACAGTTCTACAGGAATACATGCAGTAATCCCTGCCTTTTTGTCTGGTGTACTTTCTCAGGGCAGCATTGCCCAGCATTGCCCAGATGTTCTTATCCAGAGTTACATGGAGAAGTGGAGAACATTGTTTAAGGGATACAAAGATGCAATATCACCAAGAAGGCACAGAAAGGACCAATAATCAATAAGGGCCATAGTAACCTAAGAAACTGTTTGTACTGTAAAAAAAAAAAAATGCTAAAAAGAAAATATAACCTAGGTATAGCTGTGTCTTTATATACTCAGTGTACAATTTATTTGGTGGACCAGTGGAAGTGTACACCAGCTTGTTTTTTTAAAGATATTTTTTAGGCCTTTTTCAGCTTTATTGGACAGTATAGTATAGAGAGACAGGAAGAATGGGAGCGAGAGAGAGGGAAAGACATGCGACAAATGTCAGATGGTCGGATTCGAACCGCTGACGTCGCAGCTCGCAATGAGCATGCGGTCAGTGCTCTACAGGCTGCGCCACCGAGACACCATTCACCAGCTTGTTAATGCAAATATTTAATCAGCCGATCATGTGGCAGAAACTAAACAACAGGAAGGTGACAGTAATGCAAATAACCACAGTGGTATACAGACAAGCATCTCTGAAAACACAATGTGTTAAACCTCTAAGGCTACAGCAGCAGAAGACCATTACGTCTAAAAAATAAGTCTAATAAATATCTAGAAACTGCTGACTGGGTGTGAAGTGATTTGTATAACATTATTCCTATATTAAGAAAGAAAGAAAAATGATTCACATTGCCTATGAGAATGTTTAATACCCATGGTAACATTATTGTCGGGTATGAGAAGGTCTTCACAGAAATTTACCCGATTCAAATGAAGCAATGATTTCAGAATGTTTAACATTTGGAATTAACCTAACATCACCTGGATATTCCACAAACTGCTTCAGCAGGGCTTGTTGGGTCAAGTTCATGAATACATTTCAGCGGGGAATTCTGCACCTCTGAGGCTGTACAGCCTTAAATTACTGTCACATTCATAATAGAGCCTTCACCCAGACTTCAGGTATTACACACCAGATACTGCACCCCTTGGGCTACTAAGGCTGAGATGTGAAAGCTCTAAGTGACAGTGACAAGGCTTTTTATGTGTATTTTTAATTATCCAGGCCATTGCTGCAAAAATTTGAGCTCTCAGTTGAGATACCTGGTTAAATAAAGGGGTCGCACTTTACAATTAGATTCATCAATTGGCATTAACTAATGTAGTTGTAAAATATGAATTAATGATGGACAAATACATTAATTAAGCATGAAATTTACTTTTCAGTTATAGTTCATGCATTTGTGAACAACTAACTAATGTATTTGTTACATGATATTTATACATTATCAAATCAAAGGATTAACTTCTATCTGTCTGTCTCTGCTAGAAAGCTGAGACATGGTTGTAGGAAGATTGTCTGGCAGGACAATGACTCCAAACATACATGAAAATCCACACAGAATTGGTTAAGTGAAAACAATATCCATGTTCGGCAATGACCACCTCTGTCTCCAGACATTAATCCCACCAAGGGCCTGTGGTCTGAACTGGAGAGGGGGGTCCATATGCACATACCCAAGGATACTGATGAGTTCTGCATGAAGGAATGGTCAAAAATCCCTCCAAATGTGTTCTTTAACCTTATCACAACTTATTGGAAAAGACTCATGGCCGTCATCTTTACTAGGGGGGGTTTACACAAAGTATTAAACCAGGTGTGCCAATAATTGTAACCTTTATTTTGGGGAAATCTTTTTTTATTTGAAAACAATAAGACTTCCATTGAATACATTGATAAATATATCAATAACGCTTTTTTTTGTATATATTTATGAAGGGTGCCAATAATTCTGGAGCCCACTTTACATACACTTTGGACATACAGTACACATATAGTACACATGCTGGTATATGCCGTACATCAATAACATACTATAACTGTTGTAATACTTTCTGGTTTGAAAGAATTAGGCTTTATTTACAAATATTTTGCAGACAACCAAGTGCCTCTGTGTGTTTATTGTGTCCCTAATGATTATTTCACTATTTCATTTTTTTCGGAAGAAATTTCATCTTTGGAAATAAAAATGTAAATTACTCTGCACCTGAGCCAGTTAGGGAAAAGAGCTATGGTATTCATTGGATTTTCAGTCTTTGGAGAGGGGACAGGAGTCACCATTTGCATCAAGATACCAGAGAAATACAATACAGCTCGTTCAGTTCTTTTTAGCCATTTTTAATTGTAGAGAGATGGAACTCTGTCAACGAAAACATCATTACAGGCTAAACTTCCACTACTGGGGCCATATTACTAGATTACGTCTTATTGTTTTGTTTTCCTCATTACGCTTTCAAAATGAGGAAAGTGGTTTTGAATTTCTGCACCATACAATAGGTTCTGAAGTTTACATATTCTGTTCTAAAGTTCACACATTTTCTTATGTAAATCATGAAATCATGTTATCATTATTTGTGAGCAGTTGGAAAATCAACATAGAGATAGAGAAAATAGATAGACACCCCAGTGTAAAGTCCAGCTATGACCAGCTTGAACTACCAGCTACCAGCTGTTTCAAAACATAGCTTGATCTGGTCAAACCATGTTGAGTATCGAGTTGGTCTAACTGGTCAACCAGCTAACAGCTGTTTCAAAACCTAGCTTGAGCTGTTTTTTTCAGCAGGGCATACCACACATGCTCAACCACGCCATTCATCTCTGTGTCCCTTTTGTGGAAGGAATGTAGAAACTGGTGTGATGTTTGAGGCTAATGTCTACCCAATCACTTTGATATTGCACCACTGAGCTACAAAATCAGGGCCTTGGTGATCCATTTCCTGTAATGACGCTCAGTAAAATATAGATCCATACATATTTTCATATTATTTGTTGACAGTTTAAAGAGTTACAATCGCTTCAAATGATGACATCTTTATGGATGTTGCAATAGCAGGCATGGCAGTAATTCCATTACAGTTAAATTCGATGATGACCCTCAAACATTAATCCACACTGACAATATTTTCTCTTCTCTAATGGGTTGGCTGTGTGGAAATGCATTAGATTTCTCTAATGCTACTCTCAAATACATTTTCCACTTCTCTATTTATCAGTTGGCAGCTGCTACACAAGGTGCGTTATGAAATGTGTTTGAACGAATAATTGGCACTGCCATTTCACTGGATTCGTTAAGGGACACTTCATATTTTGAAAAAAATCTATCTCGTGCCATGAATCAAGTGCCAAAGGCCGGCCCAAGAAAGATGAGTTTTGAGCACAGGCTATATGGCCAAACATAGTGACAGTACACTGAAGGTATAAATGCTTCAGTGTTGGAAGAAGTCCGTTTCCTCCTACATACTGACAGGGGAGCAAAGATAAATTTAGCAGAAAATCTGCTGTCTACTAAATACCAAATATCCAGATTCATAGTCAAAATTGATGTTAATGTTGACTTTTGCCCAAAGATATAAATAAGTACATTTTTTTCAACTGGGACTCTTAATCTTAGCTGATTCCTAGTTTCATTTCTGTTAAACCAACATCTAAAAAATAAATCACATTTTATATATCTTTTTTATTCTTGATCTGCAGTATGATTAGATTTTTCATGACAATAACATGACTGACTTCTGCCTAACTCTCAGTTTATTCAAGTTTCCCCATCTCAGAACTATTGGTTGGGACGGCGGGTCGATTTCAGGGGAGGAAATCTCTTTGTCTTATGTTGCAGCAGTTGCTCTGAGTCGTCAAAATCAATACAGCTCACTAATAACATGCCTTAGGTTAGTGCCAGGGGATTCCTCCTGGTTAGCCTCTTAGCCTCTACCAGATTTTATCTGGCTTAAAGTCTGCTGTTTTCACGGCTTTGAAATGATCTTGATTTGCATGCTTTTTCTGTACCGTTTCACCTATGGCTGAGCCTAGAGCAAAGAATAGATATGCATTTTAATCTGGTGAGACTGAGATATTCGAAGAGAGTCACGAAAGATGGTAATGATGGCATGGTTTATTTTCACGAGGTGTACATTGTAATAACACAAAAGAGCACACAACCCACAGATAAACTGGCCGCTTGATTTAAACTAATTACCTAGCTGTCTGGTGTTCCATGACACCAGTCAAATCGTTTTGATATGACAGCTTACCCAGTCACCAGTCACCACAGGTCACCGTGGGTCTACTGCTGTGCAAACAGAACTTGGTCTTCTGCTTCTTATCTCTGTGCATTGAGGTAGAGGGAGCTGTCGTGGCTGACAGTTAAATTAGAGGATATTTACTGTGTCTTACCTGTTGGGGCACATTTCCCTTCCTCCTCTCTTTCTGTTAAGAGAACACCACTACAGTAAGTGTGGCTTTCCACATAGTCATCACAGGCCGTACAAAACACACTGCTTCTGTTTCAAATCTGGCCTCGATACAATCAACTTTTCCCCATAAGGCAACTTTGCTTTATCCCCCACAATCAGTTTTGTGAGTACTGTTATGACCAAAATGAATTAATCAAAAAAAGTATTTGGGCTGGAAAAAAGCAACAAAGTTACAGAAGGTTAAGGACACATTTAATCCCTGGCTCTGTAACTGACATAGAATTATGGACCTGTTTTTAAATACTTGTTGTTGTTGTTGGTAAAATGTAGTTTTTTGATGTGATCAGAAATCCTCAATGGAGGCAGCAGGACAACTGAAAGTGCCAGAGCCCTATGAAAGAATATCTGACCAAGAATGTACATTGCCATCAAGAGTTTTTGAGAAGCAGGATTGGGTGAATCCTGGGGCATAATTACTGCGCGTCTCTAAAGCGTCCAGTGAAAGTGACTGACTTGCAGGGTCTGATAGCCCCATCAGCATCTTTGCCTCCCACAGGCGTGTACGGGGCACAGCAGGGGTGGCCAGGCCCCGTAGCCTGGCACTGTGGCCCAGTTTGAGTCCTCCCGTCTGGGGAATGGAAGGGTGGTCGGCCCCATACGATATTGGTGGCTGCAGGGGTCGATCATTAGCGGGCTCAGTCTGGGACCAGGCCGCATGATGTCTTGTAGGCCCATCAAGGCCTCCTCCATCATGGTCTGTCAGGGCAGCCCAGCTCCTTCTCCTGCTGGACCCAGACTTCAGAGATGAAGACGGAGCACCCTGAGAGCTAATTGGACAAGGCGCGTTACAAGCTAAGTACATGCACCGGCAAAGGAGGGCAGAGCGGCGTGTGTGACGGATTGGGAGATTGGTTTATTTCCTGTTCTGGATTGAACATTAACACGTGGGCATTGCGAGGCAGCCGTAGCACATCCTGGAGCATGCGGAGACTACCAGGACAGGAAGCAGGCGATTTGAACGCGGGGCTGTTGAAGCTGTCTCACCCCACGGGCATCAATCACGCCCTCTTTGTTTTACAGGACACAACAAGATGGCGAAGCCTTTGAGAGAAAATTGCCTGGTTTGTACTTTTTTGCCGTATCAGGGCAAAATTGGGCTTTGAGCAGAACTTGAGGAAGTGGAAGAAGTAGGTGGAAAGTGTTGGAAGTCGGACCGGTTGAGATCAATCAAAATAGGGGGTTTAGCAATCCAAGAAACCAGACAAATGTTCTGACAGTAAATAACATCAATTGCAAACTTGGGGTGAAATATTTTTTAAATGTTAAATGTAAAGTTATATCACCACTGTAAAGATATTAAACATTACATAACGTCATTATTTCCTTATACCTAAAGATATATTGGGATTATAATTTGTTCTGTGTTTTGAGTGATAAAATTACTTCACAGTAAACCTCTTCCACTATAACTTTTGTCTCAAAAAAGCACATAATTCAAGTATGAAAATAGGGACCTGGAATATCTGAACTGTATAGGTTACCCACTGATGCATTGAATGAAGTTGGTGAATTATGTTTTCTGATTCATTTGAATCTGTCCATAAAAACTGAATGGCAAAACATGACAAAAAATAACCATGATGAAAAACTTTTTTTTCGTCATCAGCTAGCCCCATCTGTTTAAATGGAGGCTTTGTGTTTTGACTCTACCTCTCCTGTTTCTCCTGCGCTCTTCATTTCCTTGATAGCATTAGATAAAGTATGTGATAATGGCGGCTCACCGGCTTGGCGGGTTTCTGTGATATGCAAAGTGAATCACCATGCAAAATGACATACTCGTGGCTGCATTAATGCTGCACTGAGTGGCCCAGTCCTTGTTTGACGATATGAATAGAAGCTATGAGGAGGTTTTTCTAACTACTACACAACGTCAGCTTTAATGAATTCTGTCGGAAAGAAGAAAGACATTTGAAGCATGAAATGGATGCGCAAAACACGCTCTCGTCAAGAGCATTTGGATCGCGGGCTGCTCTGTGATACGCACATCTGGATTACCATTAGTGCCTACTTCCGCTGGTAAGACAACAAGCATGCCGCAATGGAGCAAAAAATAAATATCATTTGGAAAATTGTAGTCATTTCAACTCATGGTAATTAAACATTTTCTTTGGAAGTATTGCATGGAAACAATTAAAATATATTTAGAAATGGAAATATTATTTCTTAGTGGCTTGTGGATAGTGCATAATACTTTTTCAAGGAATGTCAGCAAGCATCTGATTGGATGACCTATTACTATAGCGAGCATTGGAATCAAACAATGCATCTGCACAGTAAATGCTATTTTAAATTATGATCTTGGGTCGGAAGTACAAAATCAAGTAATGCAGTGTATTCTATGTCTATTTGGTCATTAATGTCAATCAATCAACTAAACTGACCGAATAACAAATAATTAGAACAAGTTCTGCTGTAAATATTATTTAAATAGTTTTGTGAACAGGTGTAAGTATTTTGACTATATTGGAAAAAGGAATTTCATTGAACATGTTCACTTCTGAGATCTGAGAAAATAAACATAGGCTCTATAGTTCTAACAATCAATAAAACTTTTCAAATCACCAATAAACATAAATATTGAGATGCATCCAAATTAAAGCCAATACTGCACATTGAACCTTTACAACTTATATACAGTAATTAATACCTACAGGTGAAACTTCATCAGATGTTCAAGTGCAGTCAATTGCAAGAAACAAAACTTGCTAAATGCTAATAATTTTATTGATTATGAGACACATTAATCATTGTACTGAAGAAGACATCTTTAATCTATAAGTGATGTACTCTCTTACATGGAGAAGGCCAATTTTTATTTTAATTATAAAGAGGATTACTTTTATGAATGCATGCCAGAAGGTTAATCTTGTAAAAGACACATAACAGTAAGCACATTGTTGTGAACAGGGATCAGCAGATCTGCAAACACTGTGTTTTTCCCCCCATGTTTAATTAACGCTGCTGGGTCGTTAGAGATTCGTGAATTAGGTAACAGTACCCTGAATTAAAACGAACACTAGCTGGAAAACTCAGAAACTCACTCATTTACCAATAAACTTTTGGCATTATTAGCTCCATTAAAGAATGGGATTGTCAAAGCAATAACATTTTATAAAATTACACAAAATGGGAGGAATATTCCTCCACGTTAATGAGCCACTCATCTGAGAATTGTCTTAATGGGGGCTCTGCCTGAGTGTTATTACCCAGAACACACTAGGCCCCTCCATGTGGAAAATAGAGTTTGATACTGGTGCTGATATAATTGTCTGCTATGACTCTTGGTTTAGGCACTGTGATTCATCTCCTTTCAAATTAGCAGAGACACGGCTGGGTTTCATTTCTACCATAATCTGTAAACTCCACTGAATTCCCTGGAAAATAATAAATTGCGGCTTCATTTGTAACTGTCAGATGCTTCTCCTCAGCACCCCCACCCAAACAGGAACAAGAAAAGACCCAGAAAAATAAACATGAAATTCGCAAACTGAATTTATTTTATTTTGCCATAGAATAGATTCACACAAATTCAGTAAATCATTTAAATATGGCTATAGCATTGAATATGATATTCAATGACTATATTTAAAAATATGGAAAAATTACAAAATGTAATCATTTTATTATATTTATTGCTTAAAGTTCAATAAATAACTGTCAACTTTAATTCTTAAATACACAACTTTACTATTATTTCAAATGTATATGTGTTTTTTGGCTGCTTTGTAAATGCCCATCAAATATGTCAGCAGTGTGTCTGATTGTAACCTTGTTTTTGTCCTTTAGGTGTAACATCAGTGTGTCTCTCCACCCCAAATCCCCCCTCCCAGACCCCCCCCCCCCCAACACACACACACACACACGCACACACATCCCCCCCTCCTTTTTTTGTTGTTGTCTTTTTCTCTTGTTAATGGCAGGACTCTGAACCGTCAGCTCTCACAGAGGTCATCCATCTTCTCGGGACACCCACCCACCCACCCAGGCCGGAGCGAAAGCACCCAGCGGTCGCTCTCCCCCAGCCCCTGGTCCCTGGCTGCCATTATTCCCCGTGTCAGGGCCCGCGCTTCCCCCAGTGATTAATCATCATTTGGAGCGCGCCGTCGGGGCCCTCGGAGGAGGGCCGGGCCCTGCAGGGGGTGCTGCCCCCTCGGCGGGCGGAGGAGAAAGGCCCTGCCGCTGGGCCTTTGTGTCCCAAGCTCCTCCAGGGCGGGCCACGCCCAGCTCTCTGCCCCCTCTGCAGCGTCTGCTATTGGACTGCTCTAACCTCACGCCCTGATGAGGCTCATCTGACCTGCTTCAGTGTCTCATTTCTGCTGCTGTACTGTACATCAAAAGTATGATGGTATGAATTAGAATGTTCACTTAAAACTATTAAGTCACTTCAGCCATTGCAGCATGGCTCAGAAGAAAGACACACAACTGTGTGTGTGGACTCGAGAAAAGCAAAATTTAAAGAGTCATTAGAGTCAATGCCAAGTGATATCAAAATTATTATTATTATTATTATTATTATTATTATTATTATTATTTATGTATTTAATTCATTTTATGGGGGTGGGGTTGTTTTTAGAGCTGTTCTGCTGGACGTTAGTGTAAATGATACTGACAGGGATGTGGTAGGTGTGAAGAGTGGGCGGGCCATCCTACCCAACACCAGGATATCCTGTTTCTTAGCAGACTCATGACTGACTGCCCAGTCCAATCACCCTGACCAGCCCTTCCTAACTGCAGCTGAAGAGTTTTAATAAACATTACCCATTAATGAATCCTTTTTAATTGATTGAAATCAAAATGTGCTTCGACTCTTATGAAAATAATTTTTCATTTTAGTTTGCTTGAAATTATCAAAAATCCTATTTTCATCCGATATTGAAGTTTATGACATACACCACCATGTCATAAACTTCAATATCAGATGAAAATATGATTTTTGATAATTTCAAGTAAACTAAAATGAAAAATTATTTATGAGATTATGTTTATTAACTTTTTGTTCTGTATACTGTACGATATATTCTCAAACAAGTTTTTTTAATTTTATTTTATCTCATCAATAAACATTTATTTGCAAGGCAGAACGTTCATTTTCATAACCACACAACTCAAAATAGCCTGAGTATTATTTACCATTTAAATGAGCAAAGCAGGCTGACATGAACATTAGGAGACTGCTGCTCCAGTGCCAGCTGTGGCACGTATTGGCTGGGTCCCGTCTGTCCCTGCCCACACAGTGTGACCCTCTCCCTCAGGCCGGCACAGGAGCCACTGAGGGGACGTGTGAGCGGTGATGGGGATCCGCTGTGGACAGCAGCACTGTGCGGTGTGACAGGTGAGGAAGGGGAGCGCAGCCCCGGTGTTAGGGAAAGGTCACGCCGGCCGGTCGTTGCTGTGGGCTCTCCTGAACGTCCGTGTGACTGGGCTTGCCGGAGGATGGCTGGGGCGGCAGGGGCATTATGGTGCTGCTTAAATGGGGCTCTGGGGACCGCTGGGATTGATTAGTGGGGTCTTCTTAAATAAAGATGCGTGTGTGCATGCATGCGTGCGTTTGTGTGCATGCATGTGTTTGTGTGCATGCTGGTGTGGGTGTGGGTGTGTCCTGTGTGTCTGCCTGTCTGTGTGTGTAAGTGTTGTGCGTTTGTGTGCACTTATACATATGCAGTACAGTATGTATATACCACCGCAGCTGGTGTGTGGTGAGTGTTCTGGTATAAAATTGCAGCTGTGCATGACCTAAGTGGATGCTACACATTGGTGGTTGAATGTTTTATTTGCATTACTGTCACCTTCCTGTCTTTGACCAGTCTGGCCATTCTCCTCTGACCTCACTCATTAAAGTTTTTGCCCACAGAACTGCTGCTCACTGGATGTTTATTGTTTTTTGCACCATCCTCTGAAAACTCTAGGACTGCTGTGCCTGAAAATCTCAGGAGCAGTTTCTTAGATACTCAAACCACCCTGTCTGGCACCATCAATCATTCCACAGTCAATGTCACTCTATTTCTTCCCCGTTCTGACATTTGGTCTGAAAAACAGCTGAACCTCTTGACCACCTCTGCATGCTTTTATGCATTTAGTTGCTGCCACATGATTGGCTGATTAAATATTTGCATTGCCAAACTGGTGTACAGGTCCATGTGATAAATTGCTCACTGAGTGTAAATGTAATGGTCTATCTATACGTAAGTTAACTTTATAATCGAGCCTTACGTTATTTTAGGTGAGATGCAAGCTTTCTTACAAAATAAAACCAGCGAGACGACTTGCCGAAGTAGAATTTCCCCCCATTAGACAAGAGACGAACACACAAAGATTCCGAGGGCATCTTAATGACAGTTTTTAATATTTGAGCGCTCTCGCTTCATAACGACCTAATAGCCCCGGTGCACACAATTCATTACTGACCGTAGCAAAGATGACTGATCTGACGCTTAATGAGTAAACTTTGACTGGGGCTGAGGCAGAGCAAAGACTTTAACAAGGTCCCATGTTTCCTGAAGGCTGCCACTAAATTAAAGAACCATTTAAACGGACCATTTGTTACTTTAGCCTGGCGTGCAGCCGCTCCTCAGAGGCAGCGCTGGGGCATTGATGAATAATAATTCTGAACTCTTCTCAGGTGAAGATTAAACACTTTAATGATACCATTTGCTTAATGTCCTTCTGCATAAATCTGTTTCATGTGGAACTGTGTCATGCCGTCTAATTTCTCTCTCCAGTCAAATTTATGTGATATTTTGTTTGTACATTTTTAAAAATGATTTTTAATGGAATGCAAGAATTGACAGAGAGGCCAATTACGTTGAGTAAAGATAAAAAGTAAAGATAAAGTGTTAGATTTCCACCCATTGCAACAAGGTTGTACCCACCTGTTCAGCAAGCATTTTACATTTGGCTGTCAGTGCATTGCCTTTCTGTATTTGAGCACTTGAATCTTAATATACTTTATAACCAGGAGATATCCATTTCCCCCATTTAACTTTCTAGATGTTTGTCTGCAACAGCACTATGCCCATTATTTAATTTTACCCCCAGTGCAGTTATTGTGGGTCACAAAGGGACAGAGTGCAATGGTGAACATGTGAGACTTTCAATGGAAAGCATGGTATACACCGTAACTATACAACGTATCTGCCATTTACACTCATTGACCACTTCATTAGGTAGACCTGTACACCAGCTTGTCAATGCAAATATTTAGTCAGCCAATCACATTGGAGCAACAAGATGCATAAAAGCATGCAGACATGGTCAAGAGGTTCAGCTGTTTTTCAGACCAAATGTCGAAATGGGGAAGAAATATGATCTAAGTGACTTTGACTGTGGAATTGTTGGTGCCAGACAGGTTTGAGTATAGCTTATAGTAGAATTGACTTGGCTTTCACTTGGTCTTGATGTAATGTCCAAAATTATTGATGAAAAATATCATAGTTGCGAGATTTAGCAATGGCTGTATGGGCGATTGACATAGCTTTGACATAGCTTAATGAATCCAGGTAACCAAGCTGTCGTGAGAAGCAGTAACCACTGGGATTACGATCTTATTACAAGATGAACTTCAATCCCCCCCCCCCCCCCCCCTGTTGAAATACAAAGGTATAAGAGTGCAGTCACAGTTCTGCCCTCAGAGTGACTGATTACTGCCCAGTGCATCCCCTGGACACAGTCTGCCTCACGACCCTGCATGAAGCATCACCTATACACTGTAACTGACAGCCCAAAACCCCAGACCTTCTCCATCTGACAGTGGTTCACACTGCCAGGCCTCATTTGGCACCCCAAACCGTACATGGCGGGCCTGAAAAAGCATTACTGCCGCTAAATGGTTATTGATGAGCGACTGACGATGACACGAGTAAACCGCAGAAAAATGTTTCTCTTTCTATTTTTTTTTTTTAGTGTCCTCATTGTTTAACAGGAACATTAGTGTTAATGGCTGTTCATGATGAGAGAAAAGCCAAATGTCAATGGCAGAACGAGAGAGGTTCTAATGAGTGAAATGGCGGGATCTAATCTGACACCAGGGCTGTCATTCCGGCGGCGTTTCCACGTGCGTGCGGGTTTGCGAGCGGACTGTGGGGTTCAGTGGAGTGGGTTTGGAGAGGGGTGGAAATTGCCAGCTAATAACAACTTTCCACCGAGACGGTGGACGGCTTTTCATCTCATCTACCGTGTTGCGCGAAATACAGTAGCAGTGACACTCTAAACCGCGTGAACATTATTAAGTGTTTTTTCTTTCTCCTTTTCTGTTTTATAAGTCAAGGCGATAATTTTGGCAAGGAAGATTCCTCACATCTACGATCTAATCCTTTTTAAAGTATAACCCATAGGTGAGGTACCTCCTCGGAAAAGCAAAATATATGAGTTAAAACGTGAAATAAAATACAGAAAATGTAGTTTGATACAGTAAACTATTGTAGAAAATATTTAAAATTTACAGTATATTCATACTCATCATTCTGTGCATATATAGCATACTAGCGCTATACCGTATTAATTTCATACTCTGAATCAATATACATGTCTAGAAACTAATTCGACTAAATGTGAAAACGACAGTGATTGAATTTTTTCATTCCTTTTGACAATGAATACTATTCCTTTTACTGTAATTTGGATTTCATGTTTTTTTCATAGCGTATATTAAACACAGTTTACAATGTCACACAGACAGCTGTGAGAACCGTGATGATAATGAGGTGATTTTGAGATTGTTGTCAGCATACATACATAACCAGTACATTAGAGAGATGTTTATTTAATGTCATAATCTTACATCTACAGGGGGCTTTCAATGCCATGAATGTGATGCATTTGAGTAAGTGTAGCCTTGCTCCTGATTCCTGTGGTGACTGAGGTAAAGAGGCAGCTGGCTTGTCCAGGTAACAGGAAACGTTGTCATCCGCCTCAGGAGCTTTGCTGCAGTGCCAGGACATAGCATGAAAGCACTGAGCAGGGAAGACAACACTCACCTTCCTATGCAAATGCAGGGCGGGTGCCGCAAGGTCCCATGCTGTTCCAGCTCTTTAGAACAGCTAACAGTGATGGGGAGGAACTGGGAGGAGGAACCAAGGAGGGGGGGGGGGATGCTCAATATATCCCGCAGCAACATTATATTTTGACATTTAAATAATACATTAAGGCAATATAATAATACATTAAAGCAATATTTTCTTGGGCAAACTTTTTTGTAATCATTTGTAATATTGAAATAAAAATTGTAATATTTATATGAACTCAAAGTTAAGCAGCTAGTGCAGATTCCTTTTACCCCCACCAAACTTTGAAGCCCAAAAGTACAACTGTAAACTGTAAAACCATACAATTTCCAAGGCCATATTGAACAAAGCACATCATTAAAAAAATACAGAACTATCTATTATATGCAACATAACAACAAAACATTTTGTTATGCATAAACTGCTATTATAGGACTGTACATCCAAATTCACAAAACAAGAGTACACATTATCTTGAAAAGCTATGAAGAATCAATAATTTCTTTAGTCAGTAATTTGACCTATCATGACAGCAAAATTCACTTTTTAATTTAGCATTTTGTGGCAGCCACATTACCGAGATAAGATGTGACATCGTTTCCATATGGTGCTCAATCTGCTCTGCTGGGCTCTGGACTGGAGGGTCCTTAAAATGAGGGGAAAGTATGGCCACCAGTCCACGCCTGGAGCATGGTGTGTGAGTGACAGCAACACCTACAGAGTCTCCTATCAAAGTGCCCCTGCCTCTCCCAAGCCCATCAGCCTCTCAATTCACTTGATTACCATGACAATTTCAATGTCAAGACGCACTGTGCGCCGAAAGCACCCCCCATTGTCTTGTTTTGCGTTGTTGTTTTTCTTTTTGCTGCACTCCGGGAGGTGGGGGTAAAAAGAAAAAACCCTCATATACCCCCTCCTTTCAAAGTACCAGAATATAGATTATCACTGCACTTGCAGAAAGATTATCAGATGTGGTGGAGCCACCATCCCTGGAGTATCTCCCCTTCACTCTGCTGCCGTTGGAGCTCGGAGATGTTCCTGCGATGAAGATTCGCTGAGACTTTTCTTCAAGCCCCCTCCAAGCTGACAATGTGAGTACACAACCTACCCCACTCGACCTGATCATTTTTCTTGCGTGTCTGTTCCAACTTGTTTTCTGCAACATGCTAGTCTTTCATCTAACTCTGCTGGGTGATGCCTGCTGCTCCTCCACAAAGCCTTGTCAACAGCGGGCTAAATGTGATGTAATTGAAATGTATTATTGGACCGGGTACAACTTTTTCTGCGATAATGACAGTCTCTTATTACCAAATGTAACGGTTATATCCAGTTATTTAATTAGCACGCTTCTTGTGGTGTAAAATATTCTCCATCGCAATCAATCAAATCTGCAATTTGCTCAGACATACAATATCAATTGGAATCCACTTGCCATACACTCCAGTCATTATTGCTATGGGGAATATGTAGGTGGGAGGGAAAGAATTATCCAAAAGTGAAAGTAATGGGTCATGTTTCTTGATGCAGAAGTGTTTACAGTTTGATGGATTTGCTGGGGAAAGGCAAATTTTATGTGGTTATTTGAGCTTATGGAAAACTGGTAAACAATAGGTTTTTTTTCTTATTGCTTTTTAAAGATGTAGTGGACATAATTATGAATAAATAATTATACGTAACAAAAGCCTTTGAATGTGGATCGTATGTAGTGGTAATTTATATTGAGATTTGATTATTTTTTACAACTTTTTCAAACTTTTACTCTGACTTAAAAACTCATTTGGAGCGCCACCTTTTTAGTTTGCTCTGATCGAGTAAGCATATTTATTTTTGTACAAATTTTACATAAAAAGTTGTTAGAACACAGATTTAAATTTGCATATTTATTTTATATATACATATTTCATAGTTTTCTTTTTATCTTGCAAAAAAGTCAACATAATGTCCAACCCAATAATATAATTTACCAGTAATATAAATTATCAATATGCTTCTTAACAATCTGATAGATTTATACCATGAACTGCATTTAGGCTTTGTGAACTTAGAAGAAAAAAAAAGAAAAACTAAACAGAACCACAAAGATAAAACAGCCGCCCACTCAAGAAAGAATCAATACCAGTTGCATGGAATCTCCCACTGGCTGTCATGTGACCTCAGCCACCAAAAGAGCAGGTTAGTGTCCCGTCACTGGCCGGTGACAACCTCATTTGAATTTTGTGGGTGGACTGTGACAGGTGGCTTTATGCATTACTGCCTTATGCCCGCCCTGGGCCTGGAAAGTCTATGCCCTGCGTTCCATTCCCATTGCATTTCTCATTGTGCGTTTGTTTGGCAGTTGTTCTATTGACGGGTTGACCTCATTATTTTAATAATTTTAAACCTTTAAAAACTGTGTCAACTCTCTGTGTGTGGGAAATGATCCTGGGCCACAGTGAAGACCAATTAGCGACATCGATGCTCTGTGCAATTGTTCTTCAACTTATTAACATCGTTAGTCGTTCAGGTTGACAAAATAAAATGTATCCCTCTTAACATACCCGACTATCTGTCCATTTCCCTGACAAAGGACTCGAGCCCTAGGACTGGTCTGGTAGGAAAGAATCCTGCAGGATCTAAATTCGCTTGAATGTCAAACGCGTTTCGCCTAGTGCCAGTAAGCCATGCGAAACAAAAAACACAACAAACAACGAAAACAAGCAAACAATGGGCGAGCAATATGAGAAAAGGTCGTTTGATTAATGGTCATGTGCAGTAGCGGTTTGGCCCCGGGTGACACCGAGCGCACGCAGACAAAAAGCTGGTGAATTCAGGGGCCGACGGCGTGTGGGCGCGGTGAGCTGACGGGCCAGCGCTCCCAGCAGGGACGGCCCGGGCTCCGCGGCCAATGGGCATCCGCGGGGACAAACCCCATCTGCCAAGAGGGGCCTGCTTCTGCACAGCGTGCAAACATTTTTCTGCCTGTGGGCGTTCAACAAAAGACAAGAGCATTTCAAACGGTTTCCTTATTTAATTTGCAGGGGAGGAGGGTGCAAGAATTCCTGAAAATGTGAAGTATTCCGATGTGTGATTCATTTATGGTATCATTAGCAAGATGCCCCCCCCCCCCCACCACTCAACTGTTCATAACTTTTTTTGTGTATTTCATTTCATGGCCATTATATCAGCTTTTGAAGAACATTGTGTACTTTGCAATGGTAGCTAAATGGGACTATTTTGAAACGATACATTACAGTTCATGAATCAGCCTTTTTTTCAAAAACCATGCTGTTAACGTACAAAATGCTAGCCCACTAAAAACCTTTAATTTGTGTCACACTTTAAAACATAGAACTATACATCAATATTCGCAAATGCAGGGACGTTTGTCATAGCTCATAAAACAAGACAATTTACATTTTAAAAAGAAAATTTCATGATTATTTGATAGCTCTGAAGATTGGTCAGATTATCTATAGCTGGTGTCTTGCGAGACAGGACTGCAATTAATATTGCTTGTAAAGGGAGCAGGTTCATTACCTTTGCCTCATTATGGGTGTTCAGGCTCTGCGACAATGTTTAAAGGGCTATCCCCATTATCAGGCCCCGACACGTCCCTCTAATCAACATGGCCAGCGCCGTTCTGTCACGGGCCTGTCACATAAACACTCGCCGTATTTATTCACACTTCTGCTATTACGGGTAAAAAATGCTGCTGCCCCTGGCAGACGCGGGAGCCTCTTTCACAAACGGCCCTGAGGGATGTTAATGCCGCACGCTGTCTCCTCTAACGCACTATTGAGCGGCCCGGGTGATTTGCGGAGCTATCGCCGGCAGCCAGGGCAGTGTCATTATGGCAGCTGCCGGGAGCACAATCGTTCACTAGCCAGCCCGGGCGAGTGGCCCCAGCGGTGGAGTGAGGGCGGCTAGCGACTCCGTGGCCGGGGAGAAATGCGGGGTGGATATGGAAAGGAGAGGAGCCTCATTCTTTCCGACGTGAGAGAGAGGCAGCGAGAGTGTCTTTTGGTTCACCTAGGTTTCTGGTACAGTAAACCCCTTGGTAATGGTGTGACTAAAACTGTACCACAGAACTGCAGCTGTGTGTACCAGGTAATGCAGCTGTTAGTAATCCTACAGCAATGTATACTGACTTACATAACTTAAAAATAAAGCTTGTGGATTGTATGAGACATACCATGTTTAATGGTGGGGGAGCTGACATATTAAACTCTTTTGTAAAACAAAAAACAGGCAGGAGCCACCGCCGCTTACATTGAGAAAGTACAGTTTCCGTGTAGGATAGTACAGCCATAACCTGTAATGTGAGACGCCAGCACAGACCAAAAAGACAGATGATGCCAGATAGCAGAGACAGTAGCTCTGCGCGGATTAACCCTACTCGTGGAGGAGTCAGAAAACACAGTACAGGAAGTGCTGGATGGAACAGTAAATGTTGGGAGTTTCAGAAAGAAAGGTTAAGGGGCGGGAGAGAGAGATGCATTTTCTGATCTCTGGGTTCCAGCTGTAGGCTAGAGAGTGATGGGTGGATGAATAAAAACTTGTGGTGTAGCCTCATCAGATAGATCATTACATTTGTATAGCGCTTTTCTAGATACTGAAAGCGCTTACTGTGATGAGGTGGAATCTCGCCTCAACCACCACCAATGTGAGAAAACACCTGGATGATGCACAGCTCCCATTCTGCGCCAAAACGCTCACCAGACACCAGCCGAGGTGGAGAGGGAGGAAAAAGCGATTCACCTGCTGTGGTGAGCAGGTGCACATCCCTATGAGCCAAACAACCAGACCAGGGAAACTATACCAGAAGCCATATTTTTTTACACAGGTAGACATATTTGCACGCATTGTACCTGCACGATATTACCTGAGGTCGTTGACATGAAATTAATTATTATTGTGCTAGCACATAAACAGCACTGCATTATTCACGCAGGTGATGAGAGCATGTTTTTATGTTATAATGGCTTTTTCATCTTCGAGAAATGATACAGCAGTTCAGACCATAACTTAGGAGACAAAACTCAGTCAGTTCCACACTTGATGAAAGTAAAAGCTTGTGCCACAATCCTCTCTGATCTCTTTTGTTATTTTAGTTACACAACCATTTTTTTCCAGCTCAGTCTGGAGACTTTCTTAACCATTCTATTGATTTGAATATTCTCCCTTTTATTACATGCTGTCTTTAATGTGACTTAAATGTGTTGATAAAAGAGAAGTTTCCCGTTAGCTCACAGAGCACAGAGGTAGCATTCATACTGTGAAAGAACTGAAGTGATTGTGAAAATGATGACAGGAACAAGCGTCTGTTGTCAGCCTGGACCAAAGGCTGATGCTGTGTATTAATAGCTGTAGTTAGGAAAAATAGAGGCTCACAAAAACAGCCACACAGCAGATGTGGGCGGGCATTCTAAACTCACAAATACACACACATAGACACACACGCGCGCGCATATACACGCGCACACACACAGACATACACAGACACACACACACACACATGTGCACACATTCACACATACAAGCCTGAATGTCCTTCTCAATAAACAAATAATCTTCTTATAATCCTGAATTAGAGCACTAAGGCAAAAAATAACAAACAAAACAACTGAAACTCCACCGTAATACAAGCAGGATTAGTCACAGTAGTTAAGTAAAAATGTTTTTTACATCAGTCCATGTTCCAGTTTTGGGTTTTACGTAGTACATCCAGCTACATCAGGTATCCTGCCCTGTGAAACAGGGCCGTGCTCTATCTACAGGATGTAGACACTTGGTTACAGAACCACTCAATTTGCATAGGATGAGGAGAGTTCATTGCCTATTAAATTGAGAAGCACATAGATATATAGACATAGATAATATCGTACACACAACATAATTTTAAAGAATGATTCAAGCAGGTATGAAAAAATCCCACTGCAGCTCACTGGCATCTACCGCATACAGTACGGATCATGTTGGGGGTACTGTATCAACTTGTACTCTTGCATTACCAATATTGCAAATGACTTTCAAAAGAAACTGTAGAAAATGGCTACCCTTTCCATGGCTTCCCTGGTCAAGCCCACAACAGAAACATACTTCTGAAGAAAAGCATCTTATGAGCAAGTGAATAGATAAACAAGAGCTTCTTTGTCAATTCTTCCTATTGCAGTCCAACTGGTCCACCTCGAATGGTTTTGATGTCTCAGTCAACACAATATAACTGCTAAGACAGTCTACCATGTTCATGCCTCAAGTAAAGATGCAGCTCCTGTACTCCTGAGGCAGAATTTAACACGCCATTATTTTTCTTTTAAACTTTTGGTCAAACACTAGAAATTACCTGAATGTGCTTCAGGACAGCACCCTGTGATTATGAATGTGTGCTGTCTACGGCGTGACAGCCTGGCCTCTGTTACATTTAGAACAAGGCCTAGACATGCCTTTACAGAGGAACATGTCTGCGTTTTTTTTAGTGGCGAGTTCAACTTCTAATCTGAAGTATTACTGGTTGGTTTTTAAAACCTTTTTTGTTTTTTTGGTAAACATCTTTGAAGAGAATGTTTACCAATCGATACGATATATTTGGTGCGATTTTAGTCATTAATATTTATATTGTATTATATCTTTGCGTAGTGTCTGATTTATAACGATTGACTATTCATTCTTGTCGTATGGACGCGTGTGTCTCTTTGTTGATATTATAACAAGTATCATACTGAAATATTATGGATAGAGGATGAAACATTTACCTGAGGAATTTCCTGAAGACATGATGTAAATTTATTCGAGCGCGACCCTCCATCGTGGGCTGATGATGGACCTATAATTAGCAGAATTTGGTCACTGTGTGTGTATATTCTCAATCACCAATGCCGGTCTCCCTCCACACATCACACTACATTATATTAAATCACCGGTTTAAGGTCAGGAAACTACTATATCCTATTATCTTGCAGGTCGAATTATTCACAGACAGAATAGCTAATAGTGTAACACGATTTGTGTCAACCATGTCGAGACAGCAGTATTTTTCAAGAAAACAAGGCCGTACGCTAATGGAATGAGTTTTATTCATAGTCATTCCAGTATGTCTAACGATAGACCTAAAATGGACAACTCCGAAAAGCGCACGGAAGTGTTTGGCGTGCGCAAAATTAATTGAGTGCGCATTGACAGCATTCATTGACTTCAGCCTGATTTGTGTAAATCGCGTGTGCTCTATATGCGGCGTTCTTCCCCCAATCCCCTTCTCTAAATTAAAAGACCAAGCCGCCAATATGTGATGACCTGATCAGTTTTACCACGATATCACACTTCTTAACGCAGTCCTTGCGTCTTGCTTGCTAGTCTGAGAGAGTGAAACGGATGCCTAATATTCACGTAGTCAGTCATTCTATTTGTAACAATTCGAGATGGAGCCTACAGTAGAATTTCTGGTGTGTATATACCCTACTAAGCGCTTGCGCTCTGAGTTGGCGGGCAAGGAAACGAGTAGGTGGATACCGCCACAAACCAAGATACAAACACTGTCTCAGGGTTTGGTGGTTATAACTATTTGTAGAATATGTGGTACCCTGGTTAAAGTCGACGTCATATCGTTTAGGCTGTTACCCACGTGAAAATGCCCATTCTTTTTTTCTTTTAGCCTACATGCAACACACTACACAATTTAAACAAAGTAGGCCTATTCATTAAAGGTCGATGTCAATTATTTAATATTAACTATGCTATTATTCAATTTACATCAACGACTAAGACAAAGTCTTCCGTTTTTGAAAGAAATGACAACCCAATGTTTAAAGTTTAAACAACATAAACGTTAAATGCGCAAGATAGTTTGAGTTGATATCACATTATAGTCCATTGAACGCCTCGGGAAAGCTGAAAGCGACAGCTCAACAATAAAGCGACAGATTCACTTTCTGGCTAGTTAGTGGCACGACCATTGTATTGATAGCCTATGACATTTAAAACAAATGTCAACATGAAGGTAAGCGCAGTCATTTTAGTGGTCATCAAATTCCACTCGTTTATAGAACGAGAACACATACGCTATTACTTAAAAACAAACGTGGATTTACGCCAACCCGTATTTCCGTAAAATTGAATAATCAAATTAAACAAATTGTTTCTCGTTTGCACCTTGAAAGTGGAAAAAAAAAAAAAAGTTGTACAGATAGGCTGCTAATTAAATAAGCGACCAAAGCTGAAACTCGTCATATGGGAATGTGACTTGTACTGAGATTTAACAGTGCCCGAGATACAAATGTTAAAGATAAAAGTTAAGTAGGGCATTAGCACCGCGACCCGACTGTGCTCGACTGACAGATACAGTTGTACCCCAGTTACCACACGTACTGAAGCGTAATTATAGGCTCAGTAAGCGGAGTACATTTTTCGTCAAAATACATTTCAAATCCACGTGAAGATGTTTATTCACACATGTAGGCCATTTGTTGTGTCTTGGACTAGCATGGAAATTAAATCCGGCCCCCTCAACTCCCCCCTCCCCCGTCTCCTTTATTAATCTGCACAAGTTTCTCAACCCACGGGGGAATTTTCTTATAACTGCCCAAGCCTTGTACGCTTCTGTATTTTAAGCAGCGCTTCTATCACCTCTCACAGTGGAAATGTTTTTCTCTCTATTTTTAGCAACGTTATGGTAACAATATGTATACCCACATCATTTTAGAGTCCGAAAAAGGATACCTTATATCTCGTTTCATTACAGTCGTAGAAAATCCCGTGTAAAGTAGAAATTGACAGTAATACTGTTACGCGGAAGTACGCGTAAATGAGTTGTAGACCAGGAAACAAAACTCAGATTAACTACTTCAGCGCATCTACTGAAATTATAATTTACGCGCTCCATTCATTCAATTGTTAGTTCCATTACATGCCACTGGGTGGTGACCGCGTGAGAATGCGACCTAATAATCAAAACTTACAATTACAATGATCATTTTCTTTTTCTTTTTCTTTTTTGGAGGGTGGTGATATGATCATCATCATCCTCTCAGAGACATATATACGTATATACGCAGCATTACATTTTGTAAATATTATTTTAAAAGATAGACTGGATAATTAGATAATAGTTCCATTGGTGGTTTTCCTGCTTAGTAAAACAAAGGGTATGATAGAACATAATTTCCACTTCCTACTGTATAAATAGAGCGTCGAGTCTGCTTTCCACAAACTTATTCAAATGAGCCTCATACACTTTCCGCCAGTAATTCAAAAAAGGAGAAAATTCCGTGATTGAGACTCATTTGCTTGTGGTTTTCATGGTAGTTCAGCAGTGTGCCTGTGCTCGGCAAGACTCGTTCGTTTCCGACGCTCATATTCCGGAATGGGTTCCATATATGTACATATGGGTGTATATTTCACTCACCGGATGAAACCATTTATGGTGTGAGAAATGAACCGGAATTCCTCATAGCGTGTGAGAAATAAAGTCGGTATTGGCCTGATTATTAAACGCAAATAGTGGCAAACATGTCAGCAGATGTTGGTATCCAACTACATTTATCTCCGAAAGTTGTGTGATTATTCATGTTTATAATTCCTGCAAAAGCATATTTTTATTGACATTGTATCGGCAGTTGTCACTTGAGGGTTCTCTCCATTGACAAGTATTCCGTGATGTCGTCACCAAGTCTGAAGCCAATCCAAGCGCAACCTTTTTTTTTTTTCAAACCATCCAGTCCTTGTATGGTCAGTGACGTAACGGCGCATTCAAAGGCTCTCAATAAATACATAGTGCCACTCTCAAAGCCAAGATCTGTCATTCAATGAACATATCCACCAGAGCAGGGTTATATAGGTGTATTTAAACTACAAAGTGAGATATACCCGCAGTTTCTATGAAGGCTGATTTGTACTAACGGATCTCTTAAAGGAAGAGGAATTGGGTGTTTTAATCATACAGCTAGCCTCTGTAATAAACACACCGTTTTACACTGAAGGTTAGCGCAAAGCCTATTTTAGGGTAAATTATGACAGCCAAAACTTTGGAGAAAACTCCGGTAACTCTTAGTGGTTTTGTGCACCCTCTGTCCGAGAGCATCTATTCCGTGGACGAGATCGCTACATCATTGCCAACTTCGGTGACCATTTTCCCAAATGCCGATTTAGGGGGGCATTACGACCATATTAGTGGAGCTTCGGGAGGTAAGCTTGAACAATACAACTTTATACGTTTTTTTGTGGTTAGTTTTAACTTTTTCCCTTTCTGAACATTCGTGTATGTGTGCAGTATTGATCTTCAAAGTGAAACTATTTCCACTGAATTCCATTAGTTTTATAGACAGTGTTAAATATCAGCTGATTAGGCGGACACCTGGAATTATTGTCAAGATACGATCAGGTTTTTTTTCCTCTCTAGGCTGGCATTAATTGATATAGCCACATTGGTCACCGAAATACTCGGAACTCGCGTTCGGTTTTCTGTCCTAGAAAATTATTGGCAGTATTTTCCATAATACCCGTTATAGCCCCTTGCTTCATAATTATTTGTGTGTATTCTAACCAACAATTCAAAACTGTGAAGTACTCAGGTTAAAAAGCAAGTGCTTTCGCGCAACAAGCCCGTGCGTAAGACGCACTCCTCTATCTGAGATTTACTCCTAACAACACTGTTTTTGTGTTATTTTACAGATGGCTTGATCAATGGGGACATGAGCACAGAAAAGCGCTCTCTCGACTTGTCTTACGCCAGCAGTTTCGCACAGAACCCGACTCCACGAAACCAGACTTTCACCTACATGGGAAAGTTCTCCATCGATTCTCAGTATCCAGGTAACTGGAACCCAGAGGGCGTCATTAACATTGTTAGCGCCGGGATCCTGGGCATGACCCAGCCATCTTCAGCGTCCTCCTCACCGGCATCCTCAGTTTCTCCAAACCATTTCTCTAGCACCCTGAGCTGCACCATGGCGCAAAACCAGTCAGACATGGATCACATCTACTCTCCACCACCACCTTATTCTGGCTGCGGGGAGGTGTACCAAGACCCATCTGCCTTTCTATCAACCTCCACCTGTCCCATTTCGTACCCTCCACCGTCCTACTCATCGCCGAAGCCCACCACTGACGGCAGTCTTTTCCCTCTGATCCAAGACTATGCTGGTTTTTTCCAGCCACCCTGCCAGCGAGACATGCAGTCTATCCCTGACCGAAAACCATTTTCCTGTCCGTTGGAGTCGTTCAGAGTTCCACCACCACTGACTCCGCTCAACACAATTAGGAATTATACACTGGGAGGACCAGCTGAAGTACCCAGGCTGCCCACAGCTTACAGCCCACAAAACTTACCCCTGAGACCAATAGTGCGGCCAAGGAAATACCCAAACAGGCCAAGTAAGACCCCGGTACATGAGCGACCGTATCCGTGTCCGGCGGAAAGCTGTGACAGAAGGTTCTCTCGGTCCGACGAGCTGACCCGACATATTCGAATTCACACTGGACATAAGCCCTTCCAGTGTCGAATCTGCATGAGAAACTTCAGCCGCAGCGACCACCTCACAACCCACATTCGTACGCACACCGGCGAGAAGCCATTCGCCTGTGATTTCTGTGGCAGGAAATTTGCCAGGAGTGATGAACGAAAGAGGCACACCAAAATTCACCTCAGACAGAAAGAAAGAAAATCTTCAGCCGCTCCTACGGCAAACACGAACTCAGAGCGGTCCGTCAGCATCAGCACCACGACCGGAGGGGTCTGCTCCTCTGGCACTGGCCAGTTGGCTGCATGCCCCTCCAGGGCAGTATAAGAAACACTATGTAGGCTACATTACAACTATGGTACTATAGACTGGGATAAAGGGTAAAGTGTTAATAGATATTTTGGATGCTCAATCAAGTGTAACAGCGACACTGATTGCCGCGCGAAATGCCAGGCCAGTATCTTATATCACGTGCACAACCAGCGACCGCTTTCCTTGCGCTCAGTTTGACAATTTTGCTACAGCCAAATGTTAAATGACTGAAACGCACTTTGTTAGGCGACTTATATATAGGCCTGCTGCAAGCTGTTATCAATTCACTAGACACAGAACAGAAAGTGTCTGTCTTTTGGAGATAAAAGAGAATACATTTTGTTTTGTTCTGTCACAAATGGGTCTATGACAGTTTGCACTATGCTGTAATAACTTTCCATCATCAGCATTGATTGCAAAACAGAGGGTCAAACCGAACAATGTTAACGATGACATACTTGCAATAACTGAAAAAAGTAATGTTATGTGTATGTGTTGGTGTTAACATGCTTGATCGTTTTCTTGTTGTGCCTTGACATGCCAGTTTTCGCCATCTGTTTGTACATATTTTCAAAACCTTTTTGATTAAACTGTATAATATTCGTGATTTAATATCAATTTTTAGAATGATATATTTTTGTACGCATTGTTTGGTGTTATTTTCATGTGTAGCATAGAGGCCCAAAAAGGAATGTAAATAATTTATCACTTATGACGACTCGACGTTTGTGTGCTGTCAATGTTTATACCACTGAAATAAATGTATTTGGAACAAATCCACTAACGGAGGTCAAGAATGACCGCATAATTAAGAAATTGTTTGCTTGTCAGTTCAAAAAGAAATAAATGATTCTGAACAACCATGAACGCCTTTTATTATAACAAGACTAATAATATTTATTATCCTTATTGCAGTTCATATAAACAACACAACAGTAAGGGGTGGCGGGTTCCCAGGGACACACAAGTGAGTTCCAGTTCCAAGCACACATTCAGGCTCACAGTGATGGGTATACTGTAGTCTATTCGGGGATAAAATCAGGACATCCTTAAGATCAGCAAGTGCACACGTTTAATGCTGAATTTAGGCGAATGCTTATGCTGCTGTGTGCAAATGTCCCATTATGTGGTAAATTCAAGCCTGCACACTGATGTGATGGCATGCATAGCGATATCTGTTCACTGCACACTAATAATTAATTGCATATAGGATCACACACGTTTTATCTGTCAGCAATCTCATTTTAAAGAGTTGGGTGGGAAAGTAGTCTTCCCTAAAGGACGGAAACATGTGCAGTTATTTAAAAAATATGTTATCGAAATTCTGAAAGAAATATTAACAGACTGCTGTATTGACACAACGGCTTATTTTGGTCGATTATAGCTTTCCAAAGCACTAAATCGTTTGATAAAGGGAGAAAACTGACGCTTTTGTTCCAATCTCGGATATTGCAGATAGCTTTTAAAAGAATATCCGTGTGAACATTTTATTACAAACTTGTAATTCTGGCAATGTCACTATCCCGAGTTTAGCATTGCTGTCGTAGGCATAGATTTGAATAATTTAGAACTTTAACAAACATGCAACCTATTCAGCAATTTCATTTTCCTGAGAAAAACGGATCTCTCCCCACTTATAGCCGGGGCATGACATGCCCACTACTGTTGCTATAACACCTCGATTTCTTAAGGCTATTCGTTTCATGAGACGGGGAAGACGCAGATACACCTGTGCTGATGCATAGGACAAGGAGGCTCCCTGGCTCCCCGTCATAAATTGGACAATATGAGCTATTGAGATTTTGCTTAATCTCAAGAGCACTGAGACTGAGCCAAATCCGTAACATATATAATAAAGATATGAATAGGTAAAGCTATAATACTAAGGAATGCTAACGTCATCAACACTAGATATGGAGCAATAATGTATAATGTGGTTACTGTTAAGACAACTCACAAAGGAATATATTAATTACATTGTTAATCACATTCTTCATACCCATGTCTTCAGACAAATCGGTTTATGGGCACGACCCCAGTTCTCACAAACAGGATTCTAAATATATATAGCTATATATTGCACATACTTTTCTACTTATGCAAAATCTACTTTAAAGACCATGCTGAAATGGTGAATTAATGAATTCATAGGGCAAAAAACTTATCAACTTTATGATCTGGCAAAAATACTCTTTCTGAAAGAGTGCTGTATAATATGGGTATGGCAAAAAGTAGGACTTGGGACTACAACTAACTGACAAAGCATCTTTATAACCCCACTGGCAATTACATGCAATTATGCTGACAATAATTGTACTGCGTTTAACAGCTAATCTCAAATTAGAATAGAGGGCTAAAAGATAAAGAAGGATAAAAGAATGAATTCCGCAAAGTTGCAAAGAGAAGGACACTGCAGCTCTACAGCTTACAGCTTCATGCCTGCTCCAGAGAATAGGGTGATTCATGTACTTCCTGGCTCAATGTTCAATGCAGAACAAAATGGGAGGGCTTTAGCTAAAAAAAATTGTATTTTTGTTTTATTCGCATTTCTATTAAGTTTATAAAGTTCATTAAAAGAAATATGGAGCAGGAGTCAAAACAACATGTGCCTTTACATCATTACAGAATTTCGAGCTGCTTTGACAGAATCATTTTTGCTTCTAAATCATACACAAATTATCGCATTCAATGTAATGTACAGCTGCAACGTCAGTTTCAGGGCCGCTTCTTGCATGCACAGATTCCACTAGAAAGGAAAAGATATGAGAAAGGGCCCCCCTCCCCCCCACACAAACACACACACACACACACACACTCTTCTAGGAGCTGCCTGGACCTGCTAGTGCCAGGAAAGGCTTTCCCTGCAGTCCCTTGGCTCCGCCCCTGCCTGCATGCATAGTCCATCTCCGTGCAATTTGGCTTTGTAATGATGCTACAAGGGGATTGGGTGCCATACCTCTATTTCATGATTGCACTTCAACAAGTGGCTCACCAAAGGGTGCATTCAGTTTCACATATACGTTTCAGACCTTTCACTTATTGTACGTAAAAAGGCATTCATCTTAATGTGTTGGGCATTGGTTAGATTCTTCAATAGAGAACATAACTGCCTTGTGTCTGGCTTCAGCGGGTTCTGTAAATCATGGCCATCGATCAGAACAAGCGACCCGTCTGTCTTTCAGTCCAACAGACAAAAGCTACAGCAGTGTTAAGACTGTACAAGTGACCTTCCACTTTCGTGCTGCTCACCACAGCAGTGAATAAACCAGCTGAATGGATTAAGTGCTTGAGTCATTAAGCACACATTAAGTTTGCTTTATGAAAAGCAGGAGGAACACTTGTGACCACTTAAAGTAACTATTGATCTGCATTTCCAAGTGTAATACATACACAGGTTACTGTGCTCATTGCACAGCTAACGCAAAACTAAAGCTTTAAATGAAAGCTTCGTGCAACTACTGATAATATTCCCATGAAATGTACATTACATTACATTAATGGCATTTGGCAGACGCTCTTATCCAGAGCGACGTACAACAAAGTGCATACCCATAACCAGGGATAAGTGCGCCGAAAGACCCTAGAGGGAAGTACAACTTCAATTTTTTTTTTTAACAAGCAAACAACAAAGCAAAAGTGACCAAACTTAACTAGCCAAACGCTGCTTACCTAGCCAACTACAAATACCGATACACAAAAAAGTAAATCACAGAAAGACAACGATTAAGGTTCACAGGGAAGTAGGGAGGGACGGGGAGAGGTGCTGCTTGAAGAGGTGCGTCTTCAGTTTGCGCTTGAAGGTGGGGAGAGATTCTACAGTTCTGACCTCAACAGGGAGTTCATTCCACCACCGTGGAGCCAGAACAGACTAGTCGTGTAGGGTCTGATTTTTTGTAGGTAAGCTGGGGAAGACCCCTTAACTGCTTGGAAGGCTAGCACCAATGTTTTGAACTTGATGCGAGCCATGACAGGCAGCCAGTGGAGGGAAGTAAGCAGGGGGGTGACATGTGAGTATTTGGGAAGGTTGAAGACCAGACGAGCTGCTGCATTCTGGATAAGTTGGAGGGGTCTGATGGCGGACCCTGGGAGGCCAGCCAAGAGGGAATTGCAGTAGTCCAGGCGGGACAGAACCATCGCTTGGACCAGGAGCTGGGTCGAGTAGGGGGTGAGAAAGGGGCGGATTCTCCGTATGTTGTATAGGAAGAACCTGCATGACCGGGTCACAGCCGCAATGTTCTCGGAGAGATTATTACTAGCATAATAATCACTCTAAAATTCTGCACAACACCCCACATTGCTGCATCAGGAAGCAACTGTGGTGTGAGAAATCATCTCAAACCACAGAACAGTTTCAGATTAGGGCCAGTCTACTATGAATATTTGGATGCAGGGAAGCCTAATATTGCCTTCCATTGATTGTAGAAACATAAAAAAACATGCAACATAACGTCTGACTTATCACTTGGAGCTCATCGAATGTGTAAGAGGAACTCAATAAATAGGCTTAATCCAATCAACATTATTATGCCATCTCTGATGCATATCTCTTTAAAAAATATTGTCTGGGACACTAGTTACTTTGAATCAAAGAAAAGTAAAACGACTGCCAAGACATCCCAATATTCACTCATTAAACACAAAACACACAATGCAATACACTGCAAACAGTAAAGTGTATTGTTGTGAAATTGGAAAATCACATCATATATTCAATGAGAAATGTATTAATGAAAATGAATCAATGAAAAATAAAAAACCTTTGTCAACTACCAATTTTAAACAAATACACTTAACTGGTGAGACTAAATTCATAATTTCATTATTTTTATTGCTATAATTACATATCAAATGACAGCATTTTCACAAAAATAACTTAAGTTACAAAGCTGAAAGATGAGAAACCAGTGCTGATATGGTACCTATACTACAAAGCTAGGAAAACAGTAACTATGCCGTATCTGTGTACACAGGTATTTATATAAAATAAATTAAACACAGTTTAAGGCTATGTCTAAGTTACACTTTGACATTGAATAAATGTGTTCCAGGTATGATGGCATTCAATATTATCAATACAGCCTGCACAGACTGTACAATATAGGCATACATATATGGCTTTCTCTGACGTGGTTTATGGCCACATAAATCAAAGCCCCGTGATTGAAAACTGACGGGCATACAGATTACATCGAGCTGAAAGCCATGGGATGAAGTTTGAATAAAAAAGAGAATTCTGAATAATTCCGTTAAGTCAGTGTCTCCAAAGGATCGACCATTAAACCCCGTATCCACTATTTATGAAGCCAAAGGCGTCAGTGACTGACCGTTTAAGAATTAACTCATCTTTTTTTTTTTTTTTTTTTTTGATTTGTCTAAAAAGAAACCACTGGGCCAGGATAGGGTTCACCACCACACCAGAAATTATCAGGCTGTGGAATTTTAAGAAGCCATACATCTTCTTGCTCCTGTTGTCCTGAAACTGTCTGAAGAACTTTGTAATAATGGCAGTCTCTCCCGTCATCGGGGTCATAGGGGGGCGCGAGGACGTCGAGAAATGCAGCTGGTCCGTCAACCGCATCGATCTGATGGAGATTGTCTTTCAGCGGAGTCAAAATGCAAGGACTGCTCTCTTCTGTGTACTCCCCAATGGACCTCTGTATTGAGCGCCTCAAAGCCTCCTTCTGGTTCGGAAGTAGTGGTGGGTTGAACTGTATTTCGCTCTCTGCACCAGGTGGGTTATCCAACTTGTCCAAGCACCTGATTCTGACCTTGCCGTAGAGAACTTTCAGCAAACCGTTCATCCCCGGATGGTCATGCAGTGGGATGGAAGCTCCGGGTTTCAACAGAAACACCCCCATGCTGAAGTCTTCGGTCTCGCATATATGCATATACGTGACCGGAGGGCTGTGGGATTGAGACTTCGATGAGCTTTTAATTTTCCTTGGTGTAATCTTCAGATCTGCCGCCCTGATTTCATTTAGAAGGTTGCTGAGTTCACCTTGGTTTCCTAAAAACACTTCGTTGTCACCGTTGGCAGAGCCACAGTTTTTGAAAGTAACGCTTGCTTTCCTCGCTATTTGCTGAATTAAGGACGTCATGCTATCGCGGGGTACTTTGAGTAATTTAGCTAACATTAGCCAAGATAGATTGCTAACAGGCTCAGCAGCCTTATTGATGCCGTTTTTGTTCAAGCGTAGCCCCCCAACCGCAAGTTTTCCCAAGTTAACGTTATGTTAGTCCAAGCAGCGACTTGTTTCCGTTCAGAAGCCTTGATTCACCCCGGCTTTATGGAATACTGTGGGAACATCACATGTAATACAATCGTCAGTAACTTGTTTGAAAATTTAAAATACTACATGGTATTGGAAAAATGTAGTTTATCTAGAAAACACTCACCGAAAATCCATTTCACCGCCACCACCCCATTCACGGGTGTTTGGTCGACACGTCCGACTCCGCAGTGACAGCGTCTACATGCGTAAAATAGTGCATTATGGGACATGTAGTTTGTTCAGAAGAAAATTACATTTATGTTATTTTACATTGCAAGTTATAAACGCACACTTTGATCGCAGCGTAGTATTTGTAATTTTTCTTATAATAAAATACAGGTCTTACTTATTTCTAGTCCAAAATGTGAATAAATTATGTACATAAAATGGTATCGCACTACGATTCCCACCAGGCTTTTGCTTCCAAAGTTTACGCGAGGGAAAGGCCAGTTGGTAGGGATGTTATCTTTCCCACTCATTCGATACGACACGTCTTCGATACTTCTATTCGATTCAGTGCTGATACAATACAAATCAATCAGTTTGAAATTTTAAAATACTACATGGTATTGGGAAAACGTAGTGTATTTTGAAAACACTCACCTAAATTAATTTGCATTTAGCTCCCATTCAGTTCAGTTGAATGTGATACAATTCAGTTTCAATGTAACATTTTTACCCATGCTGTCTGCTGAAATGACTTATCCTGGATCTTGAAATAAAAGTCAAAATGTTTGTGGAAGTGCACCTGGTATTAGGGTAGTCTGTTTTGTTAGATATTAGTAATATGTTGGAAGAAAACAAAATGGAGTAATGTAGGCTTAAACAAAAGTCATTGGACATTGAAAAGACAAATGACTGAAATTTACTTACCCAAATTTACTTATTTATTTATCAGCCAGATTTAACATGGATATGCTCCTTTTTGAATGGTTACCCAATTATAGCACTATAAGACTATAATCACAATAATATTAATCACAATCTGAAAAATAACTACATCTACATCAGTTACAGCAAGATAGACATGTTTCTGAATTTAAAGGCAAAATGTCCCCTAGATTACAAACTAGAGACAGACAGGGCCATCTTTATAAACACAGATTTAGCCTAGTCCTATATTAAGTTCTATTTTGAATGGAGAATCTCAATTTATTCCTGGACTAACCTTAATCTTTGTCTGTGAAACTTGCCCACAATGTTTTACTTTGATGTGATTCACTTTAGCAACTCATGAAATGGGAGTCCGCCAAGTGGAAAAAGTGGGTAAAGTCACAGGTTTGAGCCTCCAGTGACTTTACAAAGTTGATTTTGCCCCACTAGGGATTGAGTCTGTATAAATTGGTCAGGCTTCCTCAGGTTATCACTACATGAGACCTGCCATTTCTACCACTGATGTGCCAGGTGGCCACAGGTTGCTTGTAAGTATCTGTGGGACATATGGGTCTCCTTCGATCAGCGCTATCTCTCTCTTGGTGCACTGTGGGGACAGTAGGCTGACAGCAGGCGCAGCACCGGTTTATGCTGCAGTGCTCCTGCTATGCATGGGTGAGAGGTGACTCAGGTGTTACTTGAAAGGAAAAATCGATTATTTCCCTTGGTCTTTCTCTCAAGAGTCTACAAATGTTTAGCATGGCCCTGTGGAATAACATGAACATCATTCAATAGAATACTATAAATGTATTATTAAGCTTTTCATTATAGTGATAGCTATAATAAACTAATATTATATTAACATCCATCCATCCATTATCTTAACCCTCTTATCCTGAACAGGGTCGCAGGGGGGCTGGAGCCTATCCCATCATACATTCGGCGAAAGGCAGGAATACACCCTGGACAGGTCGCCAGTCCATCACAGGGCACACACACCATTCACTCAGCATTCAGCATTCACAAACACTCATACCTATGGGCAATTTAGACTCTCCAATCAGTCTAACCTGCATGTCTTTGGACTGTGGGAGGAAACCGGAGTACCCGGAGGAAACCCACGCAGACACGGGGAGAACATGCAAACTCCGCACAGAGAGGCCCCGGCCGACGGGGATTCGAACCCAGGACCTCCTTGCTGTGAGTACTACCCATTGCACCATCCGTGCCACCCTATATTAACATTATTAAACATATTAATTACATTAAATATTGTATTGTGTGAAATGTTAATGAAATTAACTTCCCCCCCTAAGAAAAGCACATACAGTGGGATGAGAATGATATTGAGAGAAAAAATATATAATTTGAGTAATTCCATTTGAATAATTAAAGTATGTGATGAGATAAATTGCTGTCAAATAAGAGCGGCTCAATTAATATTCCAGAGTTCTGTATGGCCTTGGAGTATTTCCCTCTCGTTTTCTGAGTTATAGACAACTGCTCTACTGCTGAAAAGGATAGCGGCTGTGATCGAGTCATCACAGCTCCAGTCTGAGAATTGATATGTCTGTGTTATAAAACATAATAAGGTGAAAAACATCCTAATTGTTTTGTGAGCCTGACGGGGTCTGGGCCGGAAGTACGCCCGAGCTGACTCAGGGAGGTGAGCACTTAAACCATGCATCTGAAGCATGAGTGCTACAAAGACCACCCTCTTGAAAATAATGAGGCCTGTTCATTTACTCTAAACAGAGGCCCATCTAAATAGCACTTCCGCTCAGATAATTAAATTAGGCCCCATTCATTGCCGTGGATATGGAAATCAGTTGCTCTGACACATATGGTATTTCCACCAACACTGTTGTGCCGCAGGTTTGAGATCAGAATCAAGGAGCAGCTCATTGAATCCGTTTTAACAGACTGCTGCTTATGTTAATTAGATCCCATTGTCTTGAGAGTCAGGTATTAAAAAAATCATCCAGGGAAGGGATAGCTTGGACATGCCAAGCATTTATCCGTCTAGAAGGCATAGTGATCAGATGAGCTTTGATACATTATTCGGGAGGGATGTCAAGCCCAGGAAGTCTCATTTAAATATGCTTCTTCCTCTTTCGAGAAAATAAATTCCAAACGCAGATAAATTTTGCCAAAAAAGTAAATGGGCTCAAGGGATGTCAACATAATCTCAAATCTGTGGTCTGTATGGATGTATACACTCAGTGACCAATTTATTAGGTATTTATTATAATTATAGGTCTTCTGCTGCTGTAGCCTATACACTTAGATGTTTGATGCCTTGTGTGTTCAGACATGCTCTTCTGTATATCACTGTTGTAATGTGTGGACAGAACAATTTTTCGCACCATTTTCTGTGCAAACTCTAGAGACTGCTGTGTGTGTGAAAATCACAGGTTGATTAGCAGATGCTCAAACCACCCTTTTTCAGTTACGTTGAACTTTTATACTTTTCATTTGCCTATTCCCACTTGCTTGTTTATATCCAGTTCCCACTGTTTATACTCATATACTGTACTAAAGATTGTAACCCTTCTGCCTAACTTAAAACTGAACTGGTCATGTGTAGTTGTTCATGGGTTTGGAAACATTACTAATTTTCATATGACTAACTTGTGAAAGTGTGGCACCATGTACAAAATAGGAAGCAGAAAATATTTGTAAAAATCTTCTCATTGTTTGTTTGTTTTTTGTTCACACAACAGACACACAATGTTCATTCCTCAGAAATATATTTGTGGTTCGTCAGAATCCAGACACTTGGATGCAAGTTTTCCGAAACAAGACGCACACCCCCCCTCCCCCCAATAATGTCTTAATGTTGCACAGAAGAAAGGAAACATTATTCACTGCTGTTTAAAATGTGCATGACTTACATTGCACAGAAGTCAAGAAGAGAGAGCCTTCATATTTCTTGCAGAGATCTGGCCAAGAATCCACAATAAGAAGAGTATTTCTTTTCCCTTGTGAAATCAGCAAGCAATGCATTATGACTTTCTAATTGCTTATGGATTCCAATGAACGTCTCCTTTGTTGTACTCAATCTACTGCCTGTTCTCTTTTGTCATTGTTATTGCTTGCATGCCTTCTCCTTTCTAGCCAGAGTCCTCGCTTTCCCCTAGCATAGGAGTAAATCATTTATTTGGAAAGACACTAAAATGGCTTGTTATTTAACTATGCTAACAATTTGCAGACATTATGAAAATTCATAAGTTTGCTGCCTGCTAGATAAATATCTGCATAGATGAGTATCAAAATGCAATGCAAATGTTTGTTCTTTACATTGAAAGGTTGCATTCTGCACAAAACAGGCCCCATTTACTGATTATTTTTCATGAACACCCAATTGTGCAGATTTGTGCAGACTTGTCCTGTTATCACGGTGCTAATAGATACATTTACCACCGAGTAATCAAAAATAAATTAGCAGCTATTGTCTTGATATACGTCACACTAAAACATTTTTTACAGCCTAATTTTTTGATGAAGCCTGCTATGAATATTCAGGGTTTCAGTTAAAGATTTACAGTTTATGTGTGTACTCTGTGGTAGGTTAAATAACGGGTCTGCTTTAAAAAAAATATCTCAGAAATATACTTGGAAAGGCGCAATGCAATGTCCTGTTGTCCTCAAGGACATTCACTCCTCAGCCAAGCGTTCTGAGTGGTCTGCACGATGCCTGGAGGTCCCTCTGCCCTGCCCTCTTCACTGGGGGACCAAGGCCACACTGCAAAAAAACTAAAAACAAGTAAATCTAAACAAGTATTTTAGTCTTATATCTTGACTTAAAATAGTATTTATATTGATCTTTTGCTAAATAAGACAGAAATATTGTCAATGAGGTTAAATAGTCTGACTCATTCCAAGTTATACCAGTGGGGTAAGACATTTTCAAGCAAACGGTAACTTCAAACAAGCTAATATTTTCTACTTGGGAGAACACTTTTTTTTTTTTAAGTGTCATTACAAGACCAAAACACTTAAGGCAGACATTTTTTGCAGAGCACCACAATAGTTATCTTTTATACTAAAAGGTTGCTGATAATAATGTCTAGAACAGACAAGCTGACCATGAGCAGCACACTGCATTGCAGCACAGGAGGAAGTGGCTCATCATCAGTGTGGGTTTATTTAGCTAATACCCAAAGCCAAGTTTTTCTCAAGCTTTTGGTATTGTGTCATTCCCCAATATTTCGTCATGTGATGATGTTTACTCCCAGAATAAAAAGGGTTAAATTGAATTTCCTGAGAAACAGGCATGGCAGATGATACCTGCTGTATAGATCGGTTTTTCATTACCACTAAATGAAGTTGTTCACAGAGACTGTGAGTTTTGAGCAACAGGTCTTGACAACTGTGGTAATGCCCTATCTATCATTGTGTGAGTACCCTACTGTCTTTCATGCTTGACTTCTGAACTGGAACAAGGACCTGCGAGTGTTTTAGAATTAGAAAGGATGGTAGACTGTTCTATGTCCTGAAAAAACTGTAAAAAATATTTTTCTTTAACCTAGTGTAGCTGTGTATATGAAGTCATACAGTGTATTCTGTCATATCTATGATATGACCCATAGCTGCTGTCTTCCATCCAGGGCAAAGAGACACATTCATTTTATAGGGTATACAAGACAAGCTCATAGTATGAAATAATGGAACAGAACACTGACATGTATTAACGTTGGTGTTAGATGGAAACCCCCCTTCCCTGCCGTGAAGACTAGATTTCATGAATTAATTAACTGCCCTGTATCAGAGGGCTTTTCTGTGTTTGTTGCATTAAACGGCATACATACATTTCAAGCAAATATTTGTACATACATTAAAATGAAATGACGTCTGGCGACTGACCCATTGTCTCTTGTCTGTGCTGGAGAACAATGGCCACCAGTGCACCCTTGAATTGATTCTCATACACAGGAAAAAGCATGCTGAATTCCTCCACCGTGCTGCATGCTTATTATGGGTCACGCCTGGATGCACGATATATGAGTGATTAAAAGTCAACTGTTCCTTTTGGCCACGTTTGAGCTTCTAGGTTCATTGACTGGAAGGGAATTTCCCCCCACCCAACACAGTGGGCTAGTGCTCCTCTGGGTTTCAACAGACTCTGAGCACTGAGGAGAGGACCAGTGTCATTTTCAACTGGGCCTTCCACGGAGCCAATTACAGTGCTCACAGTGTCCACTCACTGGGCCCCCATTGCTATGCAAATTCTCTCCTTGTAAACTGGGAGCCGTCCCTGTCAAGGTGGACGGCCAGAAAGGAACGGCCGACAGGAAGGACCCCCCTCCTGCCACAGGGGGCTTTCAACCTTTGTGGGAAAATGATGTACGAGACAGCGTCTCCTATGGAACCTGAGGAGAACACGACAGAGTGGATCATCGCAGAGAAAACACTGTCCCCCGTAATGGAGACTGATGGCCTCGTCCTGTCTCCTTGTTATTGTTATTGATCAAGATTGAAATGAGTTCTCATATGAGGCACCTCAGACTGCTGGCGTCTCACGCCTGCCGGCCGCCACGTGGGCCCTCGGCGGTGGACTTCCCACCGCGCCGACGGCCCCTGACAGGAGCTCGGGGGCCCCCACTGTGGCCCGGCGGCTGCGTCATTGGCGGTCCCGGATTCCTTTTGCCATTGAGACGCATTCCTCGCATATCCCGATTTCCTTTATGTCCAGGTTTGAAATGCTTGCAGGTGGACAGAGGTGTCAGGAATTGGACAGCATCCTGGATGTCAACTCGGCAGAGCCCTGTACTGCCACTTCGTGACGAGACAGGAAGGGGGTTGGGGGGGTGTTGACTGTTTGACAGGGAACAGGTATCTCCTTCACTCAAACTACAGCCCTTCCTCCTGGTTCTGACTGGATTTGGCTCAATTAAGGGGAGCTTGTTGGGTCGGGAAAACAGCCAAACTTGAGTAGGGATGACATGACAGAGCAGGGTCTTTTGTCTCTGCATTATTCCCAGACTAATGTGTGGCACTACATGAAAACATTTGGACCCGATCTCTTGTGTATTTTCCATCTCTTATCACAGAGAAAATACAAATAGCTGTGTATATATAGATTAAATAAACAGTAATTTCAAACCCTCGGGGTTCAATTATGGTTAATGACTCTATTTCCGTAATGCTCTTTTATAGACTTGATTAAGCAGGCTAAGATTTTCGTGCAATATTGTTTGTGCCACATTGCAATTATTATTTCCACTGGTTTATTTTAGATTCATTTTCTTTGGAGGGTGCACTGTCCTTAGAAAGACTTCTATTTGCCTTTGAACATAGCAAGACAATTCAAACGGAGCATTTAGTATGGCCTTGTATTGTTTGTATTTTGCTTTGTTTCAAAGTTATTGACCACTGTTGGTTATCAGCAATTCTTAGAAGAGTTTGCTCCCAAGCACACAAATTACTTTCTTTCTCTATTACCAGCAGCCTCTGCTTCGCCACACTGTACAGTACTTTACTATCATTGATAGATAATGGTGTGTGGGGCCATATCCCCTCCATTTAAATGTAGGGGTATGCCCCTACAGGTGGCAGTACCACACAGAAACTATTTTTATGCATTTGATTAAAAGATTTTAGTTCCTCTTAGCATTTCACAATATGAACTGTGAAATGCGAATAAGTGGAAGTCCCCATCAATTCGCACATTGTCAGTCTGAAAGTGCATAAAATGAGACAAAAATAATTTTAAAAATAACAATTATCATTATTATTATTATTCAACCATCCATCTGCTATCTAACTTGATCGTTCATGGACAGGACTATGGGGGGCTGAAGCCTATCCCAGCATGCATTCGCCAAGTGGCAGAAATACGCCCTGGAGTGGTGGCCAATCCAATGGAGGGCACACACACCATTCACTCACACTCATATCTACAGGCGATTAGGACTCAATTAGCCTTAGTCTTTGGACTGCGGGCGGAAGCGAGAATATCTCCAGAAACCCATGTAGGCACAGGGAGAACAACACACAGAAAGAACTCGCCCTAGATTTGATGTGAGGCACCCTGCTGCCCATGGTTATGATCATTGTTATTTTGTTAAATTACTATTATCGCTGTATCAGTCAGGATGATGTGATCAGTCATTTCTGGGTTATCAGTTTCTCAGAAGAACCAGCAATGGAATTTCAACATGATCTTTATCATCATCACAAGTAGATAATATAGCTTCATGTAATTCTGTAATGTAATAACCTTTTTCATCTAATAAACACATGTTTATTTATGTAAACCTGTATTATTTAAACTCCAGTAAGGAATTCAGAGTCAAAGAGTGTCAAAGAAAATGTTTGTATTTCATGTCCATGTACATAATGTATGCAGTGGGGCCTGGGGTCTAGATTGTTATATTGTAAGGTATTCCTGAGAGTAATGCTGTGTTTTCCACAACTACATCACTAAATGAAATATTGTTGACCATAATGTAATGTAATTAACCTGAGCTTTGAAATGAACGCAGAAGAGAGTAATATTTTATAACAGTTTATTTATTTATTTAAAACCCATCTAGAATGTTGGTGACACTGTTGGTGAATCACAGCCATGATTGGCACTATAAGTTCCTCTTTCCACTTGTCCTTATATGTTTTATATGTGAAATAAGGCCAATTTAGTCATTATTGCTCATGCAGTAACTTCTGTTTTTCTTCTGCTAACCCCTGTATTGCCTAACAGCCCCTTCTGCCAGGACAAGAAGGTCACAGTCAAACGATATATGTCCAGGCAACTGCCTTGAGCATGTGTATACTTCATGTTTTTTTCTTTTTTCAGACTGAATAATTCCAATGCCATTATTGTGCAATAGACTTCTCACTTCTGAATAATTTCTTGGGTTGTTTGACCACAAAACCACATTGCAGCACGATGTCTAAAAAACATGCTTAAAATATATTTCAATAACTTTTGTGGGAGAAACCTCTAATTTTCTTATAAATATGTTTAGGGTTTCAATTGTAGAATTTTGCAAACAAATCCTACAGATATGTTTACTTTTTATGTCATTGGTGTTATGCCCTAGTGACAACATCGGTACTGCTAAATGTGTGTGTCCTTTTCTGTTGTTGCTTGTTTAGTTCAGGAAGTTTACAATAGTCATGCTGTTGTTACTCATGGATCAAGGGGTAATGATTTTGCAAACAATATGACCACAGCTCTAAAAGGGGACTGTGCTATTCCTGACCATTGCTGACCATAAGACCCTGACATGGACACATCACTCACCACAAGATGGGACAGGGTGAGGATGTAGGTCTGATAGGGAGTTTGGCTGGGGGTGGGGGGGGGGGGTCACACCCGTTTGGCACACCCAATGAGACAGTGTGCAGTCAGTGCCTCTCCTGGGTGGGGGGAGTCTAGTGACCTTAGAACAAGGATCTGAAACTGAAGGATAGCTGCACTCATCCTATGCTGTGTTGGGCGTTGTCTGTCATCATACATGCTGCAGTGAACGAGACATGTTGCTGATCTGGCTCTGAATCAGATGTGTGGATCCTGAGTGATCCTTACCTAAACCAAAGTGTCAAACAGTGCCTGCAAATCTCAAAATCAAGCCTTTCAAGTGGTCTGTTCAGATTTCATAACAGGATTTAGGTTATTACATGTAGTGGTTACACTGAACATTTGTGACTTAAGATACTGTTGAATTTGTGTTTGTTATTTGCATTTTCAAGTTGTGCATTTTTTCCTCTGTAGAAAAGGTCATCAGCCAAATAAATTTGATAAATTAAAATATTGCAAATACTACTGCCGGTAATACTACTATTACTACTGCATTTTTGTCGTGTTGGAATGCACCCTGAGCTGCACCCGTGAGGGCATCCTTTGAGGAAGTACTTTTTCAGACCATGTGACATCGTCCTGTGGATCCACCTCTCCCCCATCTGCCATGCCTGTAGTTGAAGTACTATCAAACTTCCGCTTGAAAGAGCAAGTATGTTCCATTTTCCTAATAAACATTTCCCTGATTCATCAGTCCTTGCATCCTTTCCTCACTCCCTTTCCTTGCCTCCACCAATGAGTGGAGCTAGGAGCGAGGAAAGGAGCCAAGGAGAAGTAACGAGGAGGTAAACGCCCATAGACTGGGGCACAGCAACGATATCACCCTTAAACTCTCCAAGTGGTACACAGGGCATGGACGAATTACCATTACCCTGGCATAAAGGCTAAAAGTCAAGTATTGCAAAAGCAGAAGGTGCAGTTCTGCTCTGCACTTAAATATAGGCTATGCGACCTTTTCACTTCCGGTAACATGTAAATATTTACAAAACTGCATGACTATGTGTTGTCTGATGGTTGCTGCTTAGGAAGTGAAACTAATTTTAAAAATACATTGTTACAATCTCTTTCTTTTTCTCATACTATGTCTATAATGCACACACATACAATACAGTGTGTACAGTACATGTACACACACACATACAGACGCACGCACACATGCACGCACACACAGTATATAGGTCAAAACTCTTTTTTAACAGGAAGTCGAATATTCTGGGTAGTTCACGCTTAAATCAGAAGGTAAATCATTCTTAAAGCTAACTGAAAATACAGTAAAACTCAGGTCCCCATCCTGTGTCTGACGGAACTCCTGAATGCGCTCTTGATACGTGGCTGCACTGTGGTTTCTTTACTTGTATTTTTATATGCAAGCTTGCATTCCCACTCTACTTGTAATATGCTGACCCATGTACACAGCAGACAGCAGAAAATATGATCTGGTGAGTCCTCACAACGACACAGGCTGATCACTTTTTTTTTTTTCCTATGATTTCCTCAAGTGCACACTGCAAGCAAAAACTCTGCCCTAATTAAATGAATGGGCAGCGGGGGGAAGTGTGGAAGACACGGTTTCATTTGCATCATCATCACCAACAGGTCTGCCGCTTGGAATAACTTGGGTGCTATTGATCTGCCTCAGCTCATAGTCATGCCCGCTGAGCTGGAAACCTTGCACACGTAGGCGGATGTGACATTCATCTCAGGCCCAGGCAGAGCTGATAGCATCTGGCCGTCTCCCTGAAATGAGTGATTGCTCCACCTCGGCCTGTGAATGACCTTGGAGGGGAAAGTGTCTTGGTGCGTCTGCCCTGTAAACTTGACTTCTTCCACAGGAAATTTGTGTTCCATGACAAAAGGGCTGGATCCTCCCCCCTGGTTGGGCCCTCATGTCTCTGGGCCTGTTTTCTGCATTCCCCAATCTGTGCGAGAGGCCGTCTGCTCCCTCCAGAAATGAGGCACTGTCAACCAGGGAGCATACAGTCAGGTCCATAAATATTGGGACATCGACACAATTCTCCTCTTTTTGGCTCTATACACCACCACAATGGATTTGAAATGAAACAAACAAGATATGCTTTAACTGCAGACTTTCAGCTTTAATTTGAGGGTATTTACATCCAAATCAGGTGAACGGTGTAGGAAACAGTTTCTATATGTGCCTCAAACTTTTTAAGGGGGACCAAAAGTAATGGGACAATTGGCTGCTCAGCTGTTCCATGGCCAGGTGTGTGTTATTCCCTCTAGAGTTCATTTCAAGTGTGCTATTTGCATTTGCAAATCAAAACAAACCCATCAGAGAGATAGCAAAAACATTAGGTGTGGCCAAATCAACTGTTTGGAACATTCTTAGAAAAGAAAGAACGCTCAGCAACATCAAAAGACCCGGAATACCACAGAAAACAACTGTGGTGGATGACAGAAGAATTATTTCCCTGGTGATGAAAAACCCCTTCACAACAGTTCGCCAGATCAAGAACACTCTCCAGGAGGTAGGTGTATGTGTGTCAAAGTCAACAATCAAGAGAAGACTTCACCAGAGTGAATACAGAGGGTTCACCACAAGATGTAAACCATTGGTGAGCCTCAAAAACAGGAAGACCAGATTAGAGTTGGACAATGACCCGAAGCATACTGCGAAAGCAACCAAAGAGTTTTTTAAGGCAAAGAAGTGGAATGTTATGCAATGGCCAAGTCAATCACCTGACCTGAATCCGATTGAACATGCATTTCACTTGCTGAAGACAAAACTGAAGGGAAAATGCCCCAAGAACAAGCAGGAACTGAAGACAGTTGCAGTAGAGGCCTGGCAGAGCATCACCAGGGATGAAACCTAGTGTCTGGTGATGTCTATGCGTTCCAGACTTCAGGCTGTAATTGACTGCAAAGGATTTGCAACCAAGTATTAAAAAGTGAAAGCTTGATTTATGATTGTTAGTTTGTCTCATTACTTTTGGTCCCTTAAAAAGTGGGAGGCACATATACAAACTGTTGTAATTCCTACACCGTTCACCTGATAACGGTGAAATACCCTCAAATTAAAGCTGAAAGTCTGCAGTTAAAGCACATCTTGTTTGTTTCATTTCAAATCCATTGTGGTGGTGTATAGAGCCAAAAAGAGGAGAATTGTGTCCATGTCCCAATATTTATGGACCTGACTGTATATCCCCATGCGCTCCAGAATGTCCAATTTCAGTACAAATTACTCAAAAACAATTGAATAATTCAATGATTAAAAAAAACATTTACTTTTATTTTGCCAGGCAGACCCATTGAGACTAGATCGGTCCAAAACAGTAGTACTGAAACACGAAGCCAGATTGTATGCAGAATTTTTCTAAATTGGTTCCGCTTGCACAGCAGTTACTAGTGTTAAACCAATGCTAGCGGTGTTAATTAGACATTAGCAATGTCAATATGCACTCTATTAGAGTTAAAAGTACTCTAGAGTTTCAATGCTGAAGATTTTGCTGTGTGTTTTCGGGAAAAGGCAACTCGTTGAATAGAATCAAAGCTGGCTGAGATATTCTGCAGCAACAAATCCTAACAGCAAAGCAATGGCACACCATATCTTGAGAAGTTGTAACTTCCTATGTTTATATGACTGCAAATGCATGACTGAAAATACATTTAACAGTATTGCCCTGCATGAGTCCATTCAGCAAAGGTTATTGCTGCATTTTCTCAGGCCCGGTCCAATGTCGGTATGAAAGGGGGGCGATTAGAGTTGGTTGTTTCGATGCAGCACACTTATAGTCCGCTGGGTATATGCAGGAAACCAGGCTGTTCTGTAGCTGCTGTGCACATGCTGCTTCGCCCATGAGGTGACACCAGTTCTCAGAAAACCAGCAACACCGAGTACAGGCCACATGCAGTCTGGTCATTATGCCACTCTGCCATTAACCTGAAATAACAAATACAAGCAAGCCATGCCACCCTGCAGTTACACTTCTGACAGTTTACAAAAGGACAAATGCATAAATGAATATAATATCAGATTGATGACACAATCTCAGAAAAATTCTCTTTAAGGTGTGAAAACAAAGTTACATTTTCAAAACAGATTCAAGAATCAAATTGTATTTTACGTGATAGGGGCTACTCAAATTCCACCATAACTTCAATATGACATTCAAGACAACAATGCAGATCTTGTTGTTTCATCATCCGTATAAAGTTTATGGCACAGGCAGCAGACAGGGGAATTTCAGCATAGCAAACCCAGTACTTGGTGACAAACGAGATTCACAAGCGCGCTGGGCACCGCACCTACGCGGTGAACTTTCAGACCTCGACGTGGCGCAGGCCAGCGATACCCACGCAGGGAGCGGCGGTGTGGCCAGTGGCGGGCACGCCACACTCACACCACTGTGGGATGACACTCTTCTGCCCTCTATTGGTCACCACCTTCAACTTCATTCACACCCCGGCTCGTCACCATTTACATTTACATTTTAGTCATTTGGCAGACGCTTTTAATCCAAAGCGACTTACAAGTGCATAGGTTCTACCACAAGTCAAAGCATCACATCCAGAACTAGAAAAATACACCTGGACTGCTGTTCTAAACATATAATCGTCATCATAAGTGCAATTTTTTTTTTTTTTTTTTTTTGGGGGGGGGATTTAGACAGGGATAGGGGTATCAGAAGGGGGGGGCGGGGTAAATCAGGAGGGGGGACTAAGGTAGAGTTTGAACAGGTGTGTTTTGAGTCTGCGTCGAAATAGGGGGAGGGATTCTGCTGTCCTGACAGTGGTAGGCAAGTCATTCCACCACTGAGGAACCAGAACGGAAAACAGGCGTGAACGTGCAGCTCGACCGCCAGGTGCCCGTAGAGAGGGAATCGTAAGGCGACCAGAGCTGGCAGACCGGAGTGGTCTAGCTGGGGAGTAGGGAGTGATCAGGGATCGTCAGGGATCGTCAGTCGTCAGTCGATCAGGGATCGTCACCAGTGTGGTCACCTGCCGTCGTTCCTCACTGGTTCAGCCCTATGTTTTTATTGGTGCATTTTTGGAAGGTATGAACTACATCAGACCGCTGTTGATTCTTTTAATGACGGAGCTGGCATTCTCAGCTCAGATTAGGCCCAAGAATCCAGGCCAGCACCAATGTTTTTCTATAGGCAAGTCTTGCATACATTGCTTTGAATTCATTCAAGTAGTCACCCAAGCAAATGATAGCCCTGATAAACAAAAGCAATTTGCAGTTAACGTGGATGGATTCTTGGATACAGAATCACACAGCATACAAAGTAAGTCCTATAGGAAGCTCCTGAAGTTTTATTTCGTGTCCTTTACCTGTCTTCATAGGAGATGTCTGGTGTGCTCCTGCCATTGCCCTTGACCAAGGCACTGGGCTCAGAACTAGAGTTGGTCCCCAGGTTACCCACTGCCCCCAAGTAACTAGGATGGGTCAAACACAGAGGACAAATTAGCCCACAGGGTTCAATTAAGTATATCTTTATCAAATATCTTTATCTTATCTTCACTGACCCTGGACTGATGGGGCTCAGGAGAGAGTGACAGGAGAGGCAGGTCCAGGCGGGATCCATCTTGGATCCCTTCCCTGCGAGCAGGGGCCAGGACTGGCCTGAGCCAGGCTGCTAAAGAGTGTTTCCGAATAAAGCAGTTTATTTACTCTGGCGTAGGTCTCCCAGAAGGCTGTTTGGTCATTTCCCACATGTTTTTAAGACACCCCACTCACTTAAAAAAACTCTGTTTACACTGTTGTTTTTGAAGATGGCCGAAGAGAAATGACGTTTCATCCACTTTTTTTTTTAAACAAGATGCGGACATTTCACAGAACAGCACCCCGAGGACCAAGAACTGTATTCACAAATCGCATTTCGATTTGTAGGAGAATAATGCAGGCAGACACTTTCCATTTAATACTAAATGTACAATGGATGGTTCAAGCAAAATAAACTTTAACGATTCTTGAAAGAGAGAAAAGAAGAGGGAGGGAGAGTGATGAGTGAGAAGAAAATAATTTCAGAAGGTAAGCTGATAAATAGCCCACAACAATGATGAAAATCAGATATTCACATATGTTTTAGATCAAGGTTTATATTTTAAGACAGGAATTCTGTGTGTGTAGGCAACAGGCATGGTCCTTCATATAGGAGGCCCTCCATCGTACAGGAAACCACAATGGAGAAAGAAAACATGTTAGATTCCCCTTATGGTAGAATATTTATGAGGGTTTGGGAAAAATGAAGGCAGCAGATGCTCCCTCACCATTTTTCTCATCATTGAACAGCTTGGTGAATAGGAAGCTTGATTTACAACTGTGAAGTTCAGCGGATGTCTTAAAAATAACAAATGAACAAATCAACATCAGTGATCCTTTATGACTTTTGGACCTGTGACAACTTGAGAGTGTTTCATGTCTAATGGACACTAGCCTGTCATCTTATTGAGGAGTTGTGAGTGAAACTGAATGTGTGTGTGTGTGTGTGTGTGTGTGTGTGTGTGTGTGCTGGTGCTTCCTCCTAGCTTGTGAGCCCCTGAGAGTTTATAAAAGCAGTGAGATAAAATATCAGTTACCCAGCTCAATTTCAGAACTTTTTAAATGATAAAAACAACTTTTGCATGTTCCCCTGACCTAGATACATTGAATATGTGTTTGTCATTCTGTGATCATCATTTTATATTTTTTTTAAGTAAAAATTATTAAAATTATATTTTTCAATTTTCATTCCATTACAAAAATAACCAAGGGATGTGTAATTAAACAATTCAGATGTTTGCAGTAGCATATTCTCACCTTTTATTAAAGGGTATTTATTTTCATACATTTTGGTTTCACCGTGTAGAAATTACAGCACTTTCAGGGGCACCATAATGTTTTGGGCAAATGTCTTCACATGTGTTTTGGATTAGCCAGATGTGTTCAGTTGCTTCTAGTCTTCATTCTAGGCTTTTGGTTGCCTAGTCCCTTTGTGGAATTCTGGCAGCACAACCGGAGTTGTACCAATAAAAGTCCAGGAAGCCAAACAGTCATAGGCGAAACAACATGCTTACCTAAACCAACCATTTGGAGCATCATTATTAACAGATCATCATTATTTCCCAGATATTAACCAAATAATTTTCACCATAATGAAACACCCCAAGACACCTGTCCAGCAGATCAGAAACAGTCTTGAGGAGGCAGGCGTGGATGCGTCAGCAAATACTGTCTGCGGAAGACTGCACGAACAGAAACCTTGCAAGATGCAAACCACTAGTTACAGGAGCTGCAATAACAGGATGGCCAGGTTACAGTTTTCTGAGAAGAGTCTAAAGAACCTGCAGAGTTCTGGAAAATGGTTTGTGGACAGATGAGACCAAGATTGACTTTTGCATACTGTAAGCATATTCTTTGGTGTACTATTGAAGCGACTGAATACACCTGAGTAATCAGAGGCAGCTGTAAAATTACTTTTGGTCCCCTAAAATGGAGGGGATGTCAACACCCTAATTCCTACACTGATCACCCAATATGGCTGTAAATATCCTCAAATTAAATGTGACTGTCTGCACTTTAACCTCACATTCATCGTTTCATTTCAAATCCAAAGTACAGAGCCAAAAACACTGAAATTCTACCACTATTCAAATACTTATGGGCTGCACTGCATATAAAAAAACACGATTCTAGTCAATATAACAAATTGTTATCTCCATTTTGATGCCCAGTTGGATCCTTTCTGTCACATTACAGCAATAGCCTCCATTAGTTTGTTTACATGTGTGCTTATGACTTAAAATGAAATCCATTGGGGAATTAAAATCCCACTCAAGGATGTAATAATTCATGCAAGAAAGGACCAGCCACAATTTCTAGCAAGTTTCTATCAAGATGTCAACAGCACACATAGTTTTGAATGTGTGTTTTAAAAACACATCACTTGTAGAGTTTGTTTCCAATGCCATCTGATTTCATTGGCTCTGTCAAATAGAGGACATTGTTGCAGGCATCACCAACTGGTAAATAAAATATGTTTTTTGTATTTATTCTAAATGTCAGGATCTACATTAATCTGGTGTTCAAGAGAATGTTAGCAATAGTTAGTATCAAATAACTGACACACTGTACAGTATATTAAAGAACGGTCATTTGCCACAAAAAGATGGGTCACTCCAGGGAATAAATATGTATATATCTCACATCACATCTGTATTCATGAAGCACATCTGGAAGGACAAACCATACAAAGGCAATGTGCTTTACCATGCATTCTATGTCATACCTGATCTGTAAATATCCTTGAGTGACCATTTCAGACTTCAAAAATAATGACCCACTATAGCTGGTGATGAGGCAACATTCCTCTCTTGTCAATACTGCATGCATAATTCTAATAATGCACCAGCTAAAAATACAGATGTACAGTACACTAAAATTTCATGACCAATTAGAAATATGCAGATTCCTTTTTGCATCTCTATCCTATCATTTATTTCTGACTCAACATTCACAATTCATCAGAGAAATTGAATTAAAGATCTTAGACACCAGCTCTTTATTCTCATTGGCTATCTTTTTCAGATTCATCACAATTGTACATTTAGTTTTTGATAAAACCACCGTATCCAGGATGAAGCCCTCCTTACTGAAGATCATACGGATCAGATATAAATGTATTGTTAAAACACCAGTTTTGAGAGTTGTGTGTCAGTGGTGTCAAATGGGTAATATGTTCTTATATTTCCCAGATATCAAGTTCCCATGACTGCTTAAATGTAACATCTGCAGGGGAACAAGACTTTGGCTTGAAACATTAACTAAAGCATTAAGCATTAAATGGGTCTTTGCCCTTACATATCACAAACTACTCAAGTGTAGAACCCTCCACTGTCCAAATTTCCCCAGAAGCAAACACTTTATAAAAGATGTTTTCAATAATGTTCTCTCCAGCATGGTGCCAGCCTGGTGCTGTATTATCTATGTTGAACATAAACATTACAGTACTCTTCCAGCTGTAACTTAGGCTTAAAGCACACTGCAGGGAAAGCAATACGTTCAACTTAGGCAGGGACGTCACATTAAGTCACAAGAATGGAACTCATACATAAACTCTCAATGGCATCTACAGGTGTTATGGTACCCAATGAACCCAGCATTTTCGTTTAGTAATGTTCCAGCATGGTGCTATGAGAGCCACACATTTTCCTGGCTCGAGTGTAAAGTTGGACTTGAGACCTTTTAGTCTTCACCTCTCCCTTTATTTTACCCTCTCTCATTAGTCTCCGTTTCTTGGGAAGTTTCGTGGGAACCGAGTCTTGACCTTTTTGTATTTGTTCTGCCAATATGAATCATCGGCGATGATCGTGTGACAGCTGCCTCTGTAATGCAATTAAGCCCGCTTGGTTTAAACTCAGACAGCTTTTCACTGTCAGCTTCCACGATAATTACAGGCTGTTGCATGTAAAATTGAGCAAAGAGATCTAAAAAAATGCCAAGAACACAGTGATGGGAATACAGCCAATTGCTGTGTGTCGCTGTGAATGATTTCTGTTGTGCGATGCAATGATATAAATTCTGACATGTAGCATTCAAAGAACTTGACGGTGTCCTTATTTGCTTATTGCCTGTGTTTACATTGGCACTGGGGGAATGATGGTATTCCAGGTCACGCTGTATTTTTTGGTTCTCTGAGAATACTTATTTGCATACAAGTTGTCCCTATCCAGGCAGCAAGCGTTTTATAGAGTCTTCAAATAGAGTGGCAGAGAGAATTGCACCTTGAAATTTACTGAGGTACTTCAGGATGTGACGTGGTGGGACAACAGCATGCTTAGAGGGAAGTAAGCACTTCAGGTAATGTTGGAACAGGTTTGTATCACAGTTTGCGATTGTAGAAAATCAAGGCTAACAACAAACAGCCAAACAAAATAAAGTGCTCAACTTTCATGGCCACTTAAGGCCCATCAGTTATTCAATTATCACTGAAGCAAAGCTTGAATTTGAATGAGAGAATCCTACTGGGTAATGACTGAGGATGTGAATCACCTGCTGCTTCTGATTGGTTGGCATTCATTATATCAGCTTTGATCATGGGCTGTCATCAGACACACTATGTCTTAAGATCTGAAACAGCAACAGCAGTGCTTGGGACCCAAACTAAGGACTTTCTGGTCCCACGTGTAGTTTCCCATTGGGAGTCGGAACTATGTGGGAAAGCTTTGGAGATTGCCCTAAGAGTCCCTGAATAAAGCAGCATTGTACTGTGCCAGTAATGCCATGATTGTGGCCTCAGTGGTGTCTGTTATGAATTCTGGGTCTGAAATGTCTGTTGTTCTCATCAGGGCCCTCTGCTGATGAAATCTGGCCAGTTATCTCCTCTCAGCTGCGATGGTGCAGTGGGACAGGTCTCCCCTCTCCACTCAGCGTATGCTGGGTTTCAATCAAATTTCATTTGTAGAAAGAAGTTTGGCACTCCGCAAAACTTGGCAAAAGGGGTTCAATTATTCCTCTTATTAATAAAAAAAATGCTCTAAATGAAGTGTTTGCATTTGCTGAAAACCTCAAAAGACAGGAAATTAAATTGATCAGCCCTAAGACGAACATCAGCCTACTCTCCAACAAAACGTATCAGAACAGATCTCTGTTACAGCCATGTATAATGCCTACTGTATGTCAAAGAGCATATACTCACCACTGGGCAATTCATAATCGGAGAGTAGTGCGCTGTAAAGTGTATTGGCAAATTTGCATATTAAAGGCAATATACTTATTTAGCACTTTTCTAAAGCATGCTTTATTTCCAACGTGTCCAATGTGTCCTATTTGGTACCAACTATTTAGCAAAAAAAGTTTTATTAAGATATTGTATGGGTATCCAGAACACAGGAATGGCGCAATGTAGCAATACCAAAATCTGTAATTGACATTGTCGTAGACCTGCAAAATGTCATTGAGATTGGTTTGTAACAGGTCAGATATTGAGGTTCACAATTAGCGATTTTTAATGGAAGTGCTAACCAACGCAAACATATGATAAGTGTGGTAGGCCTTGAATGCTGTAAACTCAGAAGAGCTGTACTGCACGAACTGAGTGAACAGCAGAAATGTCCATTCATATCCACAACTCTGAGCCTGTTTTTGTTGAAGACATTCTCAGTGTGTCCCTCTTTAGGGATTCAAATGGAACTTTTTCCTTTTTCTGTTATGCCATCCATCCAGTGTTTCTTGCATCACCTCCACCTCTGTGGTCTCCGTCATTATCACTGCAACACAAACACAGAAGTGCACGCTCGTTTGGAGAAAGACAATCGGCTCTGCCTTGCTCTATTTCCAATCAGCCCAATTATTGCTAATTAACAGAGCGCCTCTTCAGACTGTGTGTGTGTGTGTGTGTGTTCTCAAACAAAGAGCCCTGTGGGAGAACAACCCCATCTCCGCCCTTCCGTGAGGTAAGAGAGCTCTAGCTGAGATAACACAGCAGGCTCTTCGCACAGCTCAAAATATAAACTCTTGACAGGACAGAAGAGGCTTCCACTCCTCCTGCTCACCCCGGTGATCTTAGCCTCCCGCTGTACCATGCTTGGGATCAGCCGTGTCTTGCTCTGTGTCAGGGCGAGCGGCTCTGAGCGAGATTCCCGCTTCTCAGTAGATTCCCAAAGATCACGTCTCACCCAGGGGCTAGGCTTTCTGCCCGATCAACAGCCTGCATTCTATGTCTGTTTGCTCCATTCACAGCAGACTCACTCCTCTGCTCTGCACAGCACTCCACCTCTCCCAGGAGAAGGACGTACAGTAAGGGGGCTGGAGAACAGCCCAGGGACAGCATGGGAGCTCTGCTCATGAACACCACTGCATTCAACTGGATCAATAACAGTTCTGTCAGCACACATTTAGATTACACATATTTAGATGACATGTATTTAGATTACTTAGATGGATATCTATGGCTTGTTATATTTTTTTCCCTTTTAGCATGTTTTGGCATGGTCTTATAAAAACTGTAGATATGTCTCTCTTACTTTTTTTCTGAATAAATGAAGTTTGAAAATGTCTCTCTCCCTCCCTCCTCTCTATTTCTCTATTTACATTACATTAATGGCATTTGGTAGACGCTCTTATCCAGAGCGACATACAGTTGATTAGACTAAGCAGGAGACAATCCTCCCCTGGAGCAATGGAGGGTTAAGGGCCTTACTCAAGGGCCCAACGGCTGAGTGGATCTTATTGTGGCTGCACCGGGATTAGAACCACCGACCTTGCGTGGCCCAGTCATTTACCTTAACCACCTACAGTTACTTACTTGGTCAGCCCCTGGATGTCCTCTTGTACAGGGCCGTTCAGCATTGCACAATGCATGCTCCAACACAACCAACACGATCCTCAACATTGTGCTGTATTTTCCCAACTCTTGGGCCCAAAGAAAAGCCTTCGTGTCAGTCTCTGAAAATGGTGTTTGGTCTATGCCTATTGTTTTTCATGAGATATCCCTACTTCTGAATTATAATCCATATTTAACATTTTATCAGTTGATATGCTATTTATTATTACAGTGAAACCAACAGGGATAACATACATGAAAATTCTGTTGTTGCCCATTTAACTTCTGTAACACAAATTATCTGTTTCACTCATGCTCGTGGTAAGACCGGCCATCTGGCAAGTCTGAAGGTTGCCAGTTCAATCCCCTGGCCGGGGTGTGTCAGGGGTGTCCAGACAAAAGATTTTCATCGGTTTTTGTCACAGAATAACCATGGTCTGAACAACTGTGATTTTTTCAAAGCAACATTTTAAACCTTTTGAAATGCATTTCCTTTCGGAGCGAGATTTACCTACCATGGTAGCATAGCAACAAATGATTGTACAAGGGTAATGAGCTCCTCCACGGCTTTATAAAGTGCCCCACTCTTGAAACAAATTCATAACAGGCATTATTCTGGCACCTGTAATAGAAAACAGCAGCTACATTCTCATCTCAAGCACTGAATGCTCTGGCCTGCAGTAATACAAAATCACTCACAAGTTATGTTGGCAAGTAGACAGACAACTAGTGTCAAACCTGTAAAATTTCAGAGGTTACACTCAGCCAAATTGAAGGGGGAGACTCACTGAAATCCCATTAGACCAGGGCTTAGCTCTAGTTCTGTGTAGCAGTAGATATCACTGATCTCCTTTGGGTGATGAGAGACCAGATCCAGACAGAGAGAGGATATGCTTCCACACTGAGGACTGTGGTTGGTCAGATCAAGTCACTGACTGCCTGCACGTGATGAATGTCCAGTGAATGTCCACTGCAGTGGCAGCCTGCTGTGCCTATTCAATGGCAAAAGACATAATTGACCCTTGTTTTGGATAAACCAGGGTCCTGACTCACTGTGGCCATTAAAGATCCCATGACACTCTTCACAAAAGGGGGTTCCTCGGTGTCCTGGCTGAATTCCCAATCCTGGCTCTCTCAACCTGCCACCTAATCATCTTCTGATTCAATTGGCAAAAACATTGCTCTCTCCCTCTCTTCCTCAGCTGATGTGTGGTGAGCGTTCTGGCACAAAAATGGCAGCTGTGCATCACCCAGGTGGGGTGATGCACCTGGGTGGTGGTGGAGGTGAGTTTCCCCCTCAACAATGTAAGTGCTTTTATCTATCCATCTATCTGTCTTTTTATCTCTCTATCTATCGAGAATTTTTTTTTTTAATCATAGATAAAGCCATACAGATTGTAAATTATCCCAGAGACATAATTCAGTAGGCTGACCTAATTAAACTAAAATGAAGTACGTAATCCAACCAGCAATACGTACTTGTTACATTGTTAGTGGTTGACATGCAAAATAGCAGTTTCAATTAAATTACATTTACTTTACACACACAGTCACTATAGAATTAACTATAGATGTTTTGAAATACTAGAAGTTTTGTCATTCCTCATAATCTGTACAATAATTTACATAGATAAGAGTGCCAAAATAAGATGATGTTGATAATGCGTCTGTGGACCTACTGCTTGCATGATTGCTCCAGTTATCTATTGGCGCCATCTTGTGTCCAAAAAAGTTCACAGAAGTAAACAGATCCAAGTCTACTGCCTTAAGATATCTGCAGAAATAGGAATGGAACATACAATTAAATAAACAATATGGTATTCATATAGAAAATAGTACTGAAATGTAAATTTAAACAAACAAATTGAAGAAAACAATAATCGGCTGAATATGTGTGGCTGACATTATTGTGAGTATTGAAATGTTGCCACTTTAAACTATGCCAAAGTATAAATCCACATGAACACTGAAAGACAAATTCATGTCTGAAGTTGCAGCCAAACACTTTTGTGAATTAATGCCGATATATTTAACATGTTTTGTCATACTGTACATTCGCATTATATAGCTGCATACATATAAATTAATGCTCAAGCTCTCCATTTGGAAAAATCAAGACAATCACAGTCTCAGATCAGGTCCCACAACTTTCAATTCATTACTACCCAGTCAGAATTATGTGCAAATAAATATTCACTAGAAATGGAACAGATATGATGTAATTAATATAATCAGGACATTCATCTTTTAAAGTTTGGACAAGCATTCTATTTATCTGCCTAATTTCAGGTCTGATAATTTATCTTAAAGTTTTATTTAGATGTTGAATGCTATTATCTAAATCCACAGAAATAAATGTCCTTTTTAAGTTTGCTGAATTGATCTCGGTTCATTGAAACTGTGTCAGATCACACCTGGGGCCTATATCACATAGCAGGATCACAGATAGCTGGATAACTACAGCAAAAAGAGCAGTTTTGTGCATTTTTCCAGCTAACTCAGAGGTCCCGCGACATGATACAGGCCCCTGTTGCAGCCTCACTCATAGAAGAACCTGACTGGTGAAATACAGTCACTGCTGTGAGCCTGAGAACACTCAGTTCATGGAGAACTACAGTGCAGTGGTGTGAAAAGCTTTTAAATGAAGGGTTAGAATCCACCTGTATATGGAATAGTTTTGCAACATCAACATAAAACATTCCAGTAGTGTTGTGTCATGTAAATGTTTGTTTTAACACTAATTTCAGCTGTTTAACCCCTTGTGCAGTATATATGAAATTACAATGTCTATAGATTCATTACTATCTAAAGTCCAGGAGTCCTATAAGCCCAATAATTCTTTTCTCACAGAAAGTAAATAACCATACAAAACAGGAACAACCCAAGCTTACATACTCCTGGGAATTCCAGAAGCAGGGACAAATTCTTAATATGCTTTGAAGAAATAATTTATTTTCATACCGGATCCAAATTATAGGATCAAATCTGGAGAAGAGCTCTCTTTTCTGGCTTCAATAATGACATATTATTCTCTCAGGGCTCATGTCGGACCTATGGTAAACTAAGGGAATAGGTTATCCAGCCATCAAATGCACACCGTGAAACAGCTGTTGCCTTCTTGAGTGGCTAACCCACCCCATGCGGAGGGCTTAGTGTTCCTGTACGTCACACTATCGCAAAACCAGATTCAGAGAGACGCTCTGATTACTGCTCAATTCATCCCACAGCGGGCTGCTGCAGGGTGCAGACGGAAGACACAAAGCCACCCCACAAAGGGTTAAACATTTGCACACCTGTTTACTTTTGCACCCCTCCTCTCGTTTGTGCCAGTCATTACTAAAAGGCGATTATCAGCCTCCCACACCATGTACAGGTTTGGGTTGGGGGAAGGAGGGGGATGGGTTTAAGAATAGCTATGTACATGCAGACAATTCTCCCCTTTTTACTCTTTGTGAGGAGGAAATGAGGGCGCACTGTTGGCTTTGTGTGACTTAATGCGCACTGTTGGCTTTGTGTGACTTAATTAGACATTATGTATCTCCACACTCAAAAGCTAGTGACAGAAACTTCCTTTTACTAATATTGTTTTGCATATTATTTTTTCGGTAACATGCCCATCTTATCTGAGACTACTCCATGAGAGACTCACCAGCTACTATTCCTGATAATCAAAATAATGATGGTTCAAATAACCCATTACAGAACCACTATCTATTTCTGCCTTAGTTCTCTTAAATTAATAACGGACATAAGGAATATGATATGATATGAAACTACTTACTTTGTGAAACATGTTATGCGTCATAAGAAGCTCTGTTCCACGTGATTACATGACATCATTTACACATATATGCATCACACAACACAAAAAACCTGACCAAAGCCTTATGGTGAAGTGTCAAAAATAACAAACACTTTAGAAAAATAGGCAGCAAATCCTGGTGGCATATATTCAATACTTCAAAGAACTAGGGAAGACTACTGAAACAACTAACAAGCATTTTCACCTTTAAAAACTGGAGATGTATCTAATGACGGGAAGCAAGGCAGAATAATACCAATATTCTGACATAGGCCTTCACGACAGGCTTCATATTTGGAAATCATTTACGATAAAAAAAGTTTGAAAAACAGTATCAGGAGGAATAGTCATGCAGAGCATCCATTACAAATCTCCTGGGCTTCTTTGAGAAAAAAACAAAAACAAGTTTAGACTCAAACCAGTCCCAGACATATGATACTACCAATTTGGTAAAAATGTAAATAGTATACTGTATAGTTTATAGATGCTTAATATAATTGAATGAGAAATATAATAGCTGATGAGTAGGATATAACGAGTATCAATATGAATAATCACATCTTAGCAGTGGGTGCTGTAGTGCTGTAGGAGGAGTCCCCCATGGATCAGAGTTGGGACCTGTGCTCTTCCTTATTTATGTTATGAAGTGAATCATTAGTAAAAATATGATTGACTTTAACTCATAAAAAATCATCTTGAATTGGGTAGGCGTCCTGCCAAATAAAATGCAACAGTGGCAAATTCTGCTTGTTGGAAAATACAATATATTTTTATGGAAGGGCAAATTTAGAATGTACTCAACTGAAAGATATTTGGGAGTAATAGCTGTCCCAAGCCCAGACTCAAAAAGCAATACACGATGCTGTGATATAGCAAATATAGAAGATATAAAAGATATAGCAAAATGTATAACTCACAGGTTACTTCCTTCATCAGTCCAGTGCTGTGTCCAGTTCTGGGCTCAACACTCAACGATCTAGATTTAGAGGAACTCAATTGGTTTCAGGTGTCAAATTTAGTTAAAGGCAAATACTAAAATGTTCAATCACGTCGCTCTTGGCAAAAGGGGGGATTTGAGGTTTGATTTGATATTTGAAAGGTATTTCAGGTTCCGTTCTGTCAGGGGAACAAATAGTATAGGTAGAAATTATATGAAGGCACATTTTTCATGTATCAGTAAGTTTTTTTTCTACCACTACATAAAATAGTTGGGTCATGAAGTAGATGCACAGACCATTGAAGTACTAATGACTAGGTGAAACAAATTGCTGCTGTAGATATATTTCCTAGACTGTATAAATGATGGCGAGCCTCAGTATGCTGAATGGCCTGTTTTTGTCATAAACATTCCTACATTCTCAATAAAAATTGTACTTGGAGCTCTGCAAAAGCAAAGTATTTGCCAAACACAAAGATGAACTAGGCCAGAAATGATTAGCTTAAAATAAACAATTATGCTTCTATCTTTTTCAAGGTAGCTCTCATTGATTACAGTAAAATATTTGATGTGAATTCTGTTATGAGTTAGCAGATTACGCACTTCACTGATTTTATTTATGTACTACCACAAAGTGTATTATATAATGCAATAAGTATGGGCTCATGAAAACAAGTTTGATGATCCATGAACGCATCTGATGCCCTTGGTGTGAAATCCATTTTTACAGGAAGTGGTTTTGCTGTGTATGTACAATGGGCGACACCTAGTGGTTATTCAGAGCTTGTGTCAACATTGACGTGAAACAACACTCCACAAAGCAATACATACTGTATGTACATGTACAATGTACTATATACAGAGGCGAGATAGAAAAAAATACTTATAATAATACAATATAATACTTTCAGCGTTCAGAAACAGATAAAAAGATTTTTAAAAACATTTTCAGACGCAGTATTGAGTATGAAAAAAACAACATGACATGATATTAATATGATGTATCATAGAAGGACATTGGCCTGAATAGTAGAAGATGATTTGAATTATATTCAAATACATAAGTGGGACAGTGAGCACATATTCCCTTTAAATAAATTAATTTCTAATACTGAGATGAGGGACAGTGAATTATAAACCCATGCTCTGCATTATATTTCACTAACTGGAGACACTGGCCTCAACAATGCAAGCAGGTTGCCAGGATACACCCTTTGCAGTACACAAAGCTACATTAAATTAAAATGTTTTTTTACATTTTATCACTGGTTATGACTGGTTTCGACTCTTGACTCTGAATTCTCTTAGTCCTTATTACTGTATTTTATAAAATATTTTATACAGTATTTTATAAACTATACAATATTTGAGTTTTCACTTACTAGATTTATTTCTCTGCTTACTGTTCAATATTCAGTTCAATGCACCAAAGCTTTGATGGAATGCATCAATTCTTTCCTTCTTTCCGGAACAATTTTTATTCTTTACACGTTTTCAGTCTTTGAACAGCAATGTAATTTTGCAGCATATTTTATCCCTATTTTAAAACCCGCTATTGTGTATGCATCACTGCATCAGCCCTGAATGTCAGCTAATATAACAAATGAATACATTTGTCTTTCATAGGACTGAAGCAAATAATATCTCTCATCTCGTCAAAAATAATTGGCAGGTCACATGTCATGGTGAACTCTGCAGTTCAACATATTTCAAAAATGGAATCTCATTTATTATGGTCCTTTTTGCATTCTTCTGGCCTTAATGGGCACATTCACATATTTTACCCATAATTCTATCCTGAGGATGATAACTGTACAATACAAGTATGTATGCTGTATCCTAAAGAACAATGGTTGAGTAGGAGTAACAGGCCAACAGACTTTATGGTTGTAGCGGGGGCGGGGGGGGGTTCAGACCAGACAGGGCGAGAGAGTTGGGTGACAGTAGGGCTCAAGCATAGAAGAGGGCGTGCACACCACATAGGGTTGGCATCTCCAGATACAATCCTCAGCTGATCTCCACACTCCAACCACCTAATAAACTGTAGAACTCTTAACAGCCACACAATATTTCATTTAATGGAATGGTACAGCATTAACGGTCTGTTATATTTTGACAAAATTACTATAAAGACTAAATTCTACTCAAGGTTGTTTTTTCTTAACTGCCATTTTTTTAGACCATTGTGTCTTCCCCACCATTTAGACTGTAATACTCTTCTCGCATATTGAGACTGTCATTTCATTTTCTAAGAGCTCAATAGTATTTTAGAAACCATTTTCTATTAGGGACCATTTCGCAGCAGTTCTGGATAGAATTGACTGCCATTTCATTCAGTTCAGCTGTCCAAACATCTGTCTCTCAGTTTTGCACTTAACAGTACCGTCACATCATCAAAGACTTCATACAGTACCCTTCATGCCAGCGACTATCCATTTTTTATGAGAAATTATTTCGAACTTGAGAAAGGGCCTGCTAATAGCGGACTCAAATATCCAAAAAAATCAAAGATAAAAGGCAACTTCATGGAAAGGTGGCTGGTCCACTGTCTTGTATTATACAGTTTCAGTTGAACTGCTGTTACAGGCAGAAGACCACCACAAAAAGAGCTCAGTGGAGAGTTGGCTCTGGCAATGCCATGTTTGGTCTCATCGGCGAGAGGCGGTCATTTTGCAGAACGCCAGACCGGCGATCCGTCAAAGGCCTCGCACACGTGGCCGAACCGCTGGAATAATCCTGGGCCACTTCAGGCAGAACACACAAGATCCTCGCACACAAAGAGCTGACGCAAATGCACACAAAAGCGGCCATCTGATGACGCAGGAGAGGGAGGGGGACACATGCACAGCCATCAAACCCAACGCTCCATTCATAACGCTGCCCCGTCGCCAAATTATCCAAGGCACTTCCGGAAAAAGCGTACAAGGATTGAGCTTCCCCTTCCAGTAAGATCAATGATGAGATTGTTCTCAAGTGCTTTCGTCTTCAGTTGTGGAATGGTCTACTGGTTACAAGAACTAAAACATCATTTTTACAGGAGATTGGGAGGCCCTTAAAATGTTTTGTTGATATCAAGTGTTAAAATATTAGCTGTACATGAAAACACATCTGACATCCATGTCAATCGATTTCAGAGAGAAAATGTTCTGAAGTTTAATTCACTGACATTTGTTTTCTGCGTTTCACAGACTACATTATCTCAGATGAAAGCACACATTTTGGCTAGAAGCTTGGTCATGTCGATAGAACAAGTATAATAAACTAAACTCCTTTGTAAACTAAATGTTCCTTCAACATTTATTGCATTTATTTCAAATACCAAAATACATAAATATTTATTTTATATATAATATTTATTTAACTTCTTTGTTAAAGATAATCCACATGTAATTTTTCCAGCCATGTACTGTAAGTGCATTTCAAGAGTTTGATTTTGGCAAGTACCCTTTATTTACACTTTGTCTACCGGGCATTAGATATTACTATCTGTTTGAAAACATGAGGCACAGCACCGATTCCAATGCAATAAGTATAAAACAAATCCACAAAAGATTTTCTCAGTGCATAAATTAGCCATGAAGGCTAGTTTAATAGATACACATTTAAAATGAACTATTTTAACTGTTGGACTTTATTTTAAATTATCTATAATATTTTATACCACAAAGTCATTACAATAGCACCTCACAATGTGCTATTCTGATGGGAAAGTTATCTCATGGAGCTGTCACTCAATTTACTCATTTTGAAGCTACAGTTTCAAGTAATTAACTGCACAGTGAAAAAGACTTGCAGCAATTACAATACTCTTAGATAGTTTTCATATGTTCTAAAACAGAGGGTGCAATGCACATATTACATTATCTCTTACCACATAGTTTAATGAAAGTGGCATATACACTTATTCATATATTATAAATACAAGCTATAATTATATAATGTATACAAAAATAGACCCACCATTCTTATTAATCGTAACAGTCTCTTAAACAAGAAAATACTAAGGCAATTGTTATTGGAATTGGTGGTTGCTATGAGGATGAGGAATAAGGATTGCCTTTAATGAGTCTTGCTAAGCAAATCAATTAAGTAATCAAGTTTAATTATTTGCTACATTCAGCAGAGTACACGGTGAGTTAATATAGAGACAGCTAAGCCCAATCATTAATAGGTCAGGAGAAATAAAACCTGAAGGAGATTGAAAGGAAGAGGGAGAGAGAGAAACAAAGAGAAAGAAGACTGAGAGAAAGTACCAGAAAACTTAATTTCAATGACATCATTTCAGCTCTCTCTAAAAAGCTTGAATGATTGAATCAATGAATCAATACCTGAATCTGAATGGATGCCTGTGGTGGGCAGCATGGGGGTTCCAGCACATTCAATGTAATTCTTGCTTTGGGATTTCTTCACACCGATTCCAGATCTCCTGATCTCCAGATCACCAATCAGTTAGGAGGTTTGTGAAGAGGGCATCCTTTCTGGGCAGGGTGGAACCTGGAAATACAGTACAGAGGAAAGACGTGTCTGCGTAACTATAGCACACACAGCAGTCATCGGGGGCAACAACTAAAGACAAAAAACTCCAATATGTAGGGTTATTTAAAATGTAGGGCTGCTTTTTATCACTGGGGAAGGTGGTTGGCATAATCATTTGCTGCCCTGCATGCATTCTTTAGGAATAAATGAATGTGAGCATATACAATGAGCCAGTTTTGTTTCTAAACTAGATGTTAAAATGCTAAAGATTCTTGCCACACTCACCAGCTCTTGGGCCTTCTGCAGTCTCCATTTTCAAATCTGCAGCTCTAGGTACCCATATGTGAATATCAATCAGAATTAATCCAAATAAAAACTAAGTAATTAATTCAAGTAAGAACCAGGACATTAAATAACATATGGATGTTCATAATACAATTAAGTCAATAAAATACACATTTTAGTACTCATTCGACCTTTACTCATGACTTAACTTTATGAATGCACCCTTGTTAGTCATTACATTACACTCATTGAGAAGAAACTCTTATTCAGAGGTACTTACAGCACAATGTAGGCGATGAGTCAGCCAGGAAGGGTGGGTTTTCAATCAAATTTACTGTCTGCACATTTCCAAACGTTGAGACTCACCAATCTGTAGACTGAGAAGAATGTCTGCAGATCAGTGACAACACAAATGCATTCAGGTTTATAAGCAAAACATGAATAGCATTATGCAGGCAGGTGGAAAATCATCATGTTACCTTTCCTATGCATGTTCCATGACCCACTTTTTTCAAATGCAGAAAGGATGGCATAGACAATGCAGTGGCTGACTGCCAAATAAAACATACACTATTTTTGCAACAAAAAAAACCCCAAAAAAACATTTAAAAAATCACATTTTAAAAGTAACCTACAATTGCTAAATAAGTCGCAATGGCAGTTACATACTCAGCCTTCAGATTCTTCTATTACCTCTGGAAAACATCAAAATAAGAGCTCAGCTTACTGATTATTATACTGAATTATCATAACTGCAACTTATTTCATAATTACAACATATTTAACATCTTTAAAAATAACAACAGTAGCAAATATGTTGAATCAGTAGAACTGAAACTTGCTCTATACTAAACATACTCTTAGACTGAAATAAACCACAAGCAGGGTAACATCCAAAAGGGTACACTTGATACTGCGTTAAGGGACAAAACAAAAAACTTACAGTGCGATTTTGGCCATTCGACAGATTAGAGCCACTTTGGTAGTATTCCAAGAACATCACCGCCAAGGCTATATGTCGCAAAAGAGCCCGGCTGAAGTGCTGAAGAACTTTCCCACACATCTCCTGCTGAGTAGACTCTTCCAGAAAGTTATGAATTGTGATAACTTCCCTGGAAACAATTAACAATGAGAAAACATGGGGGAGGGGGGTTCACCAATGAAAGGGGACCCATACAGGCCCAGGGTTTCTACACTCATTTGTTAAAAGTCAGCCAAAGCGAAAGCCTCAGTTGTTGCTTTTTTTAGGAGCTCTCAGATGTGCTGCCAGAGACATATGAAAGAGTCGCACAGACAAAATAACGAGTGCGCTCATTAAGTCATGACATTTGAGTTCTTCAATGCCATTTTTCATGGCGACAAAAACCTTCTTTTCACTCCACGGTGCGTGAAATCACTCAAAAGACAAAGCCAATTTTGTGACAATCTCCATTCAAGGCACTTAGCAGATTTTCACAATTGACATTGAATCCGCTTATAAAATGAGTACATGTTTGAAAAAGAGGAATAAATGTTGCAACTTCCCTCTTTACAAAAATAACAAATGAACAAATATAATAGACAGCACAATAGACTGCTCATCATGTGTAAACACGCGTATTGAATTTAAACAGCTTGAAAATGAACCGCAGTGACTCACTTTTCCTTCCTCTCCAGTTCTTTCTCAGACTCCTGGAGACGCTCCCTCGGGAAGCTTAAGACCATCAGGGCGACGTCCACCTGCTGGGATCATAGACTGTAGAAAAATATGGACTCAGTGCATGTTACATCACCCACTAACTATCCATGCGCTTGTGAAAAGTTTACCGGCGCTGCCATGTTGTACAATTTGGAGCCAGAGACTGTGCAGTAGGGAAGCCGGTGCAGCTCCTCCACTTAGAGTGACGTAATCTTTTCCCGTTTCATCAACAAAGTAATGCTGTATTACCATAAAATAATGAAGGGAGGCACATTAGATGAAGAAAAAACACAGATTGTGACTACATTTTCTTGCGAGAAGAAAATATTTACTTTCTATTTTGTCTGCAATTGTACCATTGACTTTACATTCAAAATGGGTACACTGGAGCCAATGAGCACCATCTCTCAGGACTCTCCACATGACCAGGAAATGAGCATAAAAAGAAAGCCCAGTTTTGGTTAGCTGGGACAGGGTCTGCTCCAGCACTTCCAGTTTCTCCAGGACCAGGTGCCCGTAGTGGGCAGGTTCATGTAGAAGCTCTGCCACCTTCTGCCCAAGCTCCATGCACAGCTTCTACAGCATTCTCTGGACAGAACCGTGTACCTGTCTCAGAGTATTCTCCAGCCTCTCCCTCACACAGACCTCCGCAGGGCCTGCCCGGCTCATCCTGCAGCTCACCGGCTCAACCGTGCACCTGCCTACGAGGCCTCCCCCCCGTAGGCCAGCCAGCAGGACCCTGTGGATGGCTGTGAGTGGGACAGGTCGGCGGCCTAAGCTTAAAGCCTCCTCTCCTCCCTACGGTATCCACTCTGTGCTCAGTCACAGTTCAGCTCCCACAGTTCTCTGCGCGGTAGAGCAGTATATCTTCACCGTCAGACCTGGACATGGGGCTGAGGTCCTCCACAGGAGGAGAGGTGGCTGTGGTCCTGGTGTGGCCTCAGGGGAGACAGACACGGCGACCTCTGCTGCTCCCCACACCGCAGGCAGAGAATGGCCAGCCAGAGGAGGGCCACCCCAAATCATCAGAAAGGAGAGCCTTTCTCACATTGGACTGCATTTCACACACAGCCTGAAATGAAAGCAGTCTTATGGAGTACCAAGAGCCCATCAGTCACAATATCATGTTCAGCTATGCTGAGAAATGGCAATAAAACAGCAATAACACTAATTGCAATTTATTTTTCCTATGCAGTGAGCACTTAAAACTACATCTAGTTTACAGCTGAGAATAAAACAGCATGCTGGCACATGCAATAATAGACTGCTTTCAATATAGCCTGGGTGTTTTTTTGGCTGGCCCAGACATTTTCCATGCAATACAGGGAGTGAAGGGAGATGTCTTCCAGACCACATATACCCAATGTTAGGATCCAAAATATAAACCAAATAGTGAAATTACATGAATAGTGGTCATTATGTATACTTATTTTGCATCAAATCCCACGAGGCCATGATTTCGTTTGGGTTGCATGTAATAGTACGGAAGACTTTCTACATTGTACCATAGTCAACTAGTGGCAAATATTTGCAGCAGCCCAAACTTTCACCAAACCTCAGTATAAACGAAGTGCATCCTGCATGCTCGTGGACATGGTTTCCTGTAGCCAAATCTAGTGCAATGAATAGACAATTACGTTTTCCTCTTGTGCAGCTGTGAACATGGATATACACGCACATCTCACTTTATTTCTCCAGAACAGTTTGGTAAAACATAACTCAAAACAAAACATAACATGTCTTAAACTCAAGCAGTGTTAACTGCTGCGACACGTGCTATAATTATGCCGGGTAATTTAAGTACCAAACCTCCAAACGCAGCAGCTGAACGGTCTCAATTCATGCTAAATATATGAGCCACTTTATGTTATGTAGGGTGCAGTGGAGGCTCCTCCATAGAGGTGGAGGAGGCCTGGCCTCCCCAATAATTTGAGAGAAGAGAGAGATTTAAAAAAAACAATAAATATATTTATTTTATTTATTTATTTTAACAAAAAACATATTTTTTATTTTTTATATTCATATTATTTTAGTTTTGTTCATAAATCTAAATTTTCCCATGGCTAAAACCCAATATTGCAATTGTAAAGCAACAGGCCAGATTTCCCTATCAGTTTGTATTAAGGGAGGCCAGGCCTCCCCTAGGAAATTAGCTTTTCATAGAAGTCAATGTAATGCATTTTTTTTCATGCCAATATGTGATTGGCCAGATCACTGAAAATGGGTGGGCAACGGAGGCCTGGCCTCACCATGCATTGTGTCCAGGGCTGAAAGATTGACATTTTGTTCGTCCAATCACATGCTACTGGTTCATTTGGAATCAACTATCCTTTCCTTTCCTATTCAACACAGAAGCCATTTTGAGAATTCGCTAGTCACTTCAGTCAAACAAACACTCGCCATAGTGGCTACGAGTATCCTATCAACTTGTGCTTTTCAGGAAATTTAGAGAACACCCCTGGCTATCATCCCTGGAGGTTATAGCTCATTTGGCCAAACACTATTGCTTAAAACTACCTCGGAAGTCGGCGAGATTCTGGCGCAATTTGAGATCTTGGGCTGGAGATATGCAGATTCCAGATACTAGGGAGTGAGAATGACATTCAATAGGTCATGTTAGACACCATTTGGGATTTATTGAACAGTTTTATTTTTAATGTAGTCCATTTCGTTTTATTACAAGTCAATTTAATAATCTTCCATATCAAATTACTGAATTGTTGCTCTGTGAGGAAATTCACTCCAAATACGAATAGAGTGCTGCCCTCTAGTGGATAACGTTAACGTTAGATAAAGCCAACTGGAACCATATTTTTACATATTTTATATTAAATATATTGAATAAAACTACATATGATAAAGAAAGTGTTATCTTATCTTTTTTATATGCTAAACTTGATTAAATTGGTGATTACATGTTGAAGCTGTAGAAGAATGAAAAATGTAAGCTAAACAAAATTGTTTTTAACTACATAATTAAAATTCCTGCCTTTTACACATGTTCACTTGGCATTTATATTACATCCAAATGTCATTTCTCAGCTTAATTATCAGGCAGGCTCATAGACTTACAGCAATGTCATTTCTTCAGGAAGGCACAAGGCTAAGCTCTGCACAATGAATTTCATCAGCCAGAACTTTCTGACTGTAGCTTACACTCCAAATAGTATGCCTTTGGCCAGCACAAAGACAGATAAGAGAACAGGGAACATTCCATCGCGAGTGAAGTGAGCAAGCGGAAAAAAATGGCCTCCTCAATTCTGGAAGTCACCAGCCTCCACTGGTAGGGTGCTAGATGTATTATTAGACTGTTGCAGAACAGTTATCTAATATCTATCCATGTTTCAATCGGGAATCATACATTTAGGTAGGCTACACATACGTTGCTTTCTGTTTGCTAGGTGTTTCACTGGCTTCGTCGTAGCTTTGCAATTGAGTGAACCAATCAGGGATATTGCAACTCATACAGCAGACCCGTCTTCCACGCAAGACACGCCTCTAGTCAGTGGGCTGTTTTCTTTTTCTTTCTTTCTTCTGAGAAGTAGGCTTCAACTATTATGCGAAGAGACCAGACGTGTGCAACCGCTACAAGTGCAACAAGCAAGCTATTACTGAACTTGGCTACGTCATTGGATTAGCTGCTTGGCTTACCCATCTCCACTAAGCACGTCCTATGTCTCCTTTGTCTTTTTTTCTGTAATAGAGCTGGAATTATAACTATGAAACATTGTCTGATGGCTTGCTTTGTTTTAATTGTAAAGGTAACATTTACATGGTTTATTCTTGGGATTTATTTTGCTTTACTTAGAAGGTTTTTTCCAGGTTAATGTTCACAGATTCACACACGTAGGGGATGTACAAGTTGCTAGTATCCAGAACTAGACTTGATTTCTGACAAACCAGGGTTATGAAAACAGAGTTAACACAATTTGATGTACAGTATCTGTTTATTGGCTCAAAACTGAAACTAGACCAGCCATATAAACACAAAAACCAAAGTACTTGGTTTTCAGTTTGGCGCCCATACATGGACATATCACGGTCTGTCTTTGTACCCCTATTTTTAGAACCTTTGAAGAATGTGTACACTTGGTTTGGACTCGACATGACTATTCTTGCAGAAAGGGGGAGGGACAAATGGGAGAGGTTCTGTTTATCTTTGTATAGAAAATGATACAATCCATGACAGCATATGGCACTTTTGTTGCATAAACTCTTTGTTTCAAATTTAAGCTGTTTACAGTATCATAAGTAGTACAGAGTACTGCCTACAATACATTTGCTTTGTTGTACGCACTGCATGTAGTTCTTATTAAGTTCATCATTTTTAGTTTCATTGAAGCCATATGTTTTCATTACAGCTCCTCGTCAGTGGCATGCAGAATTTAATGTCTTTGTAGAGTCTTTGAACACTATATTTTGCTTTGAGATCGTCAGATAGCATTTTTGTTTATTGTAGTTGTAAGGGAAAAGTTGCCTCATCAGCTAAGATCAGGGGCCTTCAAAGCTTTATTTAAACCAGCTTTGATGTGAGGGCAGTGCACATTTTACCCCTGAAAACACAACTTACACCCTATGTATATATTCGTACTTCCAGAACTAAAAGCAGACGGCTCAAAATTTTATTAAAGGAGGAAGAATAGTTCTGTTTGGCATCTCGTTTTACAAGCTTTGATTCTGTTTTAATTCAAAAAATGTATTTGCCTTGAAGCAAGTCACATGAAACTAGTTATATGGTGGGAGTTGCATCCTGAGAGTTTGTTCAGGGGAAATCATATGCTGATATATGACGCTGTAATCTTCTCTCAAAATAGTAATTTTCTATTGACAATCTTACGTGAATGTCTGTGTATTTTGCACATAAGAATAGCAATGTGGAGGCGATTACTGAGGAATTGACCGTGGGCTTTAATAATGCTCAGGCAATACTTAATCTATGGCATCTGAAGGCAATATTTATACTATATTGATACTTTTACTTAGGTATCTGATTTCCAGATTCAGACTGAGGCTACCAAGTGGTTTGTCCTGATAAGATACGGGATCTTGTGATAACGACTGCGAATAACAGGATGGTGCATCAGGGAAAAAGAGGTTCAATTGTTCCTTTTTAATATGCACCTGAAGTTTGGATACACCCTAAGCACTGGAGGTGTTCTGTTAAGAAGCAGTGATTGTGCAGCTTACCAGCTGGAGTGAAAAAGTGGCACCAGGTAGAACTTGTTTCGTTCAACCAGGCATACAGGCTTGAAATTGTTCTCTTGAAACTCACTGAGGACATTGCAGAGATGGGATGGGGCTATGAATCAAATTCGGGATTCAGCATTGTGAAGGAAAACTGGTTTATTTCTATGTTATTACCCCTCTGTGCCCTGCAAGGGTGCATGTTTTTGTTAAAATGCCTATTTGTCAAATAATATGACACATTTTGGAAAATGCAATACAAGCTACTGGCTTTACAACTCTGAAAACCAAAGGAACAACTATGGTCAGCAAAGGCATTTTTATGTGTATTCCTGATATAACTTCACAAGAATGTTCCTGAAAACATAACTACCACAAGTTATTATATTGGTTATGGCATTCTTATTCTACACATTGCACGTTATTGAGTCAATTCAAATATTTTTGAAGTGTTGAAAAGGTGGAAATGTAGGGATGTCACAAAGTAGGTATTGACAATAAAGTTTGAGCTATAAGTGCAAAAAACATCTCAGCTATGACAGTTTCTCTGAGAACAGATGCCTCCCCTCAAGCCCTCCAGCTGTCTCCCGGTTCAGTTGTGCCTTTGATTATAAGCATGACACTGCGCTCAGTGTGGAATTTCAGACGCATTAGTAATAGAGATGGTGCTGTAGTATTGCATTTCATAGCCTCCTCATTGTTCCCTGTACAGCAATACAGACACGTGGTGGTTTGAGCTGACGCTTTTCTGCAGCTGTGTCTCAGAGCCCAAAAGACCATACACACATAAGGTGGGAAAACGCCTGAGGGGGAAAAAAACCCTGCCCCCTGCTGGAGGGTAGAGGGCAATAATCTCAATTTTCACCAAAGTTTTTTTTCACTGTCATATAATACAGAGATTCAGTGGCTGTATATTAGTTGGACCATTTGGCATCTGTTAAATTTGATTATTCATAGAAAGTCATTTAAATAATTCCAGCTTCAGCATTTAATTCTATTACATACATTTTGTAGATGTCACATCAATTAAGTTGAGATAACATTACATTATTGGCATTTTGGCAGATGCTCTTGTCCAGAGCGACATACAGTTGATTAGCAGGAGACAATCTTCCCCTGGAGCAATGCAGGGTTAAGGGCCTTGCTCAAGGGCCCGACGGCTGTGCGGATCTTATTGTGGCTACACCGGGATTCAAACCATCAACCTTGCGGGTCGTCATGTCTCAGCTTTGGGATCTACCAAGGTATCAGCATACATCCATCCATCCATCCATTATCTTAACCCGCTTATCCTGAACAGGGTCGCAGGGGGGCTGGAGCCTATCCCAGCATACATTGGGCGAAAGGCAGGAATACACCCTGGACAGGTCGCCAGTCCATTGCAGGGCACACACACCATTCACTCACACACTCATACATATGGGCAATTTAGACTCTCCAATCAGCCTAACCTGCATGTCTTTGGACTGTGGGAGGAAACCGGAGTACCCGGAGGAAACCCACGCAGACACGGTGAGAACCTGCAAACTCCGCACAGAGAGGCCCCGGCCGACAGGGATTCAAACCCAGGACCTCCTTGCTGTGAGACAGCAGTGCTACTCACTGCACCATCCGTGCCGCCATCAGCATACATAAGAACACATTTTTTTAAGCGAAATACATCAACAGTTATTAACATCAAAGGGTTGCTGATTTATGATCTCACTTCCTGTTTGGCAACTTTGCCGCCATTTTTGATTGACTATGATGGACGAAGGCTTTTGTCTCAGCCTTGGGATCTCCCAAGATATGGGGCAACATGGCTCAGGCAGTAAGAGCAGTCGTCTGGCAGTCGGAGGGTTGCCGGTTCGAACCCCCGTCCGGGCTGTGTCAAAGTGTCCCTGAGCAAGACACCTAACCCCCAATGCTCCTGACTAGCTGGTCGCGCCTTGCATGGCAGCCAATCGCCGTTGGTGTGTGAGTGTGTGTATGAATGGGTGAATGAGAAGCATCAATTGTACAGCGCTTTGGATAAAGGCGCTATATAAATGCCAACCATTTTACCATTTACCACACACAATAATTACTTATTTAAGGCAAAGACATCAACAGTTATTGGGAAAAATACATTTTTACTAATTGCAGCGCCCCCAAGTGGTCAAACGACTCACATTTGGATATCCTCAGGAAGGGGTACTGAGTCTATGAACCAAGTTTGATATCAATACATGAAAGCGTAGCTGAAATATGAGCTCACTTCCTGTGACAAACGAACTCTTTTCAAAATCAAAATTCCATCTGATAACTTTTGTGAGGCTTGGTCTGAACATTATCTGTGCCGAATTTGGTGAAGATTGGACAAAATTTCTGACCTGTGAAAATGTTCTGAACCTTTTCAGGAAATCCAATATGGCAGAAATTGGCATCAATTGGTGCTGAACTTTGAAAATTGGGCATACGGCTCAAAACATGCATAAACATACCTCCAACTCTGACCCGTTGGTGGCAAATCAGTGTGCCAAATGTAAAAATGTTTTACCATACGGTAAAGATGATGATGATGATGATGATGATGATGATGAAGAGGTAGAAACACACTGTGTGCCTACACTGCTTCGCTGCTTGGCCCCCAATAACATTTACTGTAGTGAATTGAAGTTGCATATTTTCATCAAGGCTCACAGAATCCAATATTTGATATTGGATTTGACCAGGTACTTGAATACTTAAGTGCTTGAGCAGAGGTGGGTTCATGTTATTGTTGTTATGCAAAATATAATTTTATGCTGTGGTGAAGTCTTTCAATTTGCACACCTGCTTTTTGCATCTGACAAGATAGTACATGGCTGTGATGAAGGAAAATCTGTTGGCGAGTTGACAGAATTAGCAATTACAAGTGACATATTGATGTGGGAGTGTGTTATACAATTGTACATCTGCGCAAATTGACACAGGATTGATGAGAAATACAATTGCACAGGCAGTGTTGCAGTGAAGCTCATTTGGCAGGCACACGGCAACAAACATTGCAAATTTGTTACACGGAATATGAGACAAATTCAAGCAAAATATTCACAGAAATGATGATGCCTCTAAGATGATTTATGCAGCTTGGTGCATTAATGGGCCCTATGGTCTAAAATGGAACCCTGACTGTACCAATGTTAGCTGGTGCAATCAATGTAATTAATGTCATGGAATTGTGATGGAGCCCTCTTTTTCGAGATGTCACTGAAAATGCTATATAATATATTTTTATATGGTACACTATATACCTAGAAATTCTCAAACATTCTGACCAATAATTGGCATGTATTAGCATGCATGCACACATAGTTAGTGTCTCTTTCACGCAAAAATGATTTTGTAGCCACAAACAACTGGCTTTTCTACAAGGCACAAGTGGCAAAGCAGCTCCTCTTGGTGCAGTTCACCAGTGGGGGCCATGAAGACACCCAAAGATCCTACCTGCATCTTTTGCTGATGTACTGTAATTTGCTGATGTACTGTAACTGAGAGGCGATAAAGGTGATTTTGGCCACAGGTGTATTCCCATGGACCACATACATCAAGTAGGGTCTACTGGGCTATTTTTCATCTATTATTTTTTTATCTATTTTTCATATCAGCAACCAATTCAGACCTACCTACCTCCTTATGTACCTTGTGCAATATCTTCCCCTATTACTTTTCTTACTTGCTACTTACAGTATTTACTATTTATTTTACACACCCCTGAAGGAGTACGTCACACCAACACTTCACTGTACATACTGGTATGAGCATGTGACAAATAAAGTCTCTTGAATCTTGAGGCCCATGAGATCAGGCGAGGCGTGTTAACTGCGTAATTGATATAACTATAAGTGATGGATTAAGTGCCAAGTAACAGCACAAAGCCACAGACCCTGTGGCCCACCAGAGTGAAGATCAATGGTGTGGAGCTTCCTCAGGCACAGTCCTCCCGCCTCAGTGATGCAGCTGAACGCGACCCGCACGGCCGCTGGGGGGCACAGCCGGACCGTTCCGCCCGGCCGGATGATGAAGCCGGCAGGTAAGCCTCACTGTGATTAATGCAGCCCCAGTTCCCCTGGAGACAGCCAGTCACAATGTTCCCCTGCTCTGAAAGCTACAGAGGTGCTGGAGTCTGTGTGTGTGCAGCCCTGGCTTTTTAGCATAACTCTGAAATAACATAAAATGGGGGGGGGGGGGTGATATCGTTGCGTATCTGGTCGTGTGAAAACTGTCAGCCATTTAAATGCACTCAGTGTCCTCTGCGTCTTGACGTTTCCAGAGAGTTCCGCAAAATACAGCGCAGCGTAGTGCTGCAGTGTATTTTTTTCATAAAATCACTACATTATCAGCTCTGGTCTCCTTACTGAATACATATTTTTTCCCATCCTTCACCAGTTAAGAGTTTTGCAAGCCAGCCAGCCGTAGAGGAACGGCCTTGTTTCACCCCATCTCAGATTCTGCTTAAAAGTGAGAAATTGGCCGGTGCCGGGCCTCGGTTGGTCCCGTAGAGCCGGCTGTCTGACTGCCTGAGGCCCAGGCCGGCTGGATGGGACTTGGCACTGGTGGCCAGCACATGATGCCTGGCTTGGCTGGCATGGATCCAGAGGGGGAAAGGCTACCTCACAAGCCCGGGGATGGACTTGTTCGATGAAACACTTTTTGTGAGAAAGGGTCTGTAAACTACCTCGGCAGTGCTGGGGGCCAGCTGGGGCCATTTCTAATTCTCCAAACTCTCGACGGGACTCAGCGATGAAGATCTATGATTGATGATCCCACCTCCATTAAAAGAAACACAGGCCAGCACGTACGAACACACAAACGCACACAAACACACACACGCTGTAGATTACTAAACGCCCCCTTTTTTTTACTGTTTAACATGACACTAAAGGAGCTCGCGTTCCCCCTGCGCGTGGTGGCAGCTCCTCGTGAGTGAGCGTCCTCTGGTGCTGCAGTCTGTTCTGCGAGCTCAGAACTGGCAGAGCATCTCTGCGCCGCTCCCTGGAGGAAATCGATGCCAGCCTGCAACCTGCCCTTGTCATTCCTGTCAACAAGGTAATTGTAAAACAGTACACTGCGCATTGGGATTGCAACCATATTCCGTGACCTCCATATTTCATCCCGGACAAGCGCGGCAGAATGTTTTTTTTCTTTACTGCAAAGGTATGAGAAAGGTGAAATGCGTGTTCCGTCCTCTGCGCAGTCAGGGGAAGTACCTGGCTGTGTGTGAGTACTGAGGCCTGAGGTGATGAGGTGTATCACTTTGTGCGGCTGGGTTGGAGCTAGCATCCAGCTGTGTGTGAGCCCAATGATGTCAGACAGAATCAGGGTCTGTCCCTTTTCTGGCAGACTGGATGAGCAGAGCAGCCCCCCCTCCCCTCCCCCACCTCCTCCGTGAGGGGAAGCAGGTTTCCAGGGTATAGAATGATAGACACCATAGAAAAGATCCAAAAGTTTGTAGATCATGAACCCTATGAATATAAAGAGAGAAGAGGCATATATTTTAATAACTGAGCACAAAGAAGGGTCTGGTAGGAGCTTTCAGCTGTACCTGGCTCAGGGTAGTACATTGGGGAAGAAATCCTCTGCATCAGAGCTCATTGATATCCAGTCATTAAGAGTGAGTACCAGTAGCAGTGCTCCTTGCACAGGTACCTGTGCTGAAAAGAGACAGCAATTCCAAACTGTGGGGGAAAATTGAAGCCGTGAGCACTGTTCAGAGGTTAAACAGTCATGTTCTGACAGATAAAATGCTGCGAGATGAAGCTCGTTTTGAGAAATAACCACCATCGGCACTGGCTCCTCACACAAGAAGCTGCGAGCAGCACTGCTGCTATCTGTGTCAGGGCAGCAGATGGGTCCCTCCTGATCACAGTCCTCCGATGCGCAGCACAGAAAATGGCACTACTGCACTTCAGAGGCCGGCCCAATAAGGACACTGCGATTTGGGTCGGTAGTCATTTCAGCCGACTGTCTTTGTCTTCAAGATCAAAACTCGATATTTTTTCTTCTGCTGCTGGAGCCTATCCACAAAGAGGTTTGATGCTTTGTGTGTTCAGAAATGCTTTTCTGCATACCACTGCTGTAATGCATGGTTATTTGTGTTACTGTCTCCTTCTTGTCAGCCTTGACCAGTCTGACCCTTCTCGTTAAGCCTGTGTTTCTGCCCGCACCATTCCCTGCAAACTCTAGAGACAATTGTGTGTGAATATCCCAGGAGATCAGCAGTTTTGGAGATACTCAAACCACCCTGTCTGGCACCAACAATCATTCCATGATAAAAGTCACTTAGATCACATTTTTTCCCCATTCTGACATTTGGTCTTGACCATGTCTGCATGCTTTTATGCATTTAGTTGCTGCCAAATGATTGGCTGATGAAATATTTGCATTAACAAGCTTACTTACTTGCTTGCTCACTGAGTGTATATCCTTGTCTCCAGAACCACCGGTTGAATCAGCGGTTGCTAATAAAGCCGAGGCCCACTTTCCCCCAGAACGCACAGGGCTTACTCCTCCTCTGATGTTTGTGGCAGGCCCATCTTTATCGTGGTAATTTTCTTATTGGCGGTTGAATTTATCGGCCTCTTCTCCTCCCTCCCGTCAGCGTGTCCCAGTTTGACCTACGTAACGCTCGCATCCTCATTTCTCTCACGTTCTCAACGGTTAAATGCACAAATATCTCATTGGGCCTCCACAGTGCGAGATCCCATTATTCATGCACTCTGATCTCTCTGCCATGATCAGTGCACTGCAGCAATGAGCTCATGAAGATTGAGGTCTCGTCCCCCAGGAAATCCCCCCTCTTGCTTGTGGCCAAAAGAGCGACAACTCGGTCTTCTGCTGTGATCATAGCGAGTACATTTTTACCAGGAACTACCCCCTAAACCTGCAAAGTCGGCTCTCGGGAATAACCCAAAAAAAACGGCGACTTTGAAGGAGTCCCAAGGTCGACAGCCTGGCACGTTGCAGTACCCAGCTGCACAGCGGAGTGCACACAGTCTTTCAGAGGATAAATATTTTATCACCAGTGCTTGAGCATGGCTGAGGGGAATGATCTCTTGTGGTGTACTGCACTTCATTCTGGCAGATCTTTGTGTACCTACAGAAGTTTGCAGTTGAGCTATTTAATGAGTGTTAGTCGACAAACCTTTTTAAGCCTGGGATTTGTCATGTTCTTACCGTAGGTAGCTTAGCATCTCACACAGAGAAGAGGAAAAGCTGGGAAACAGTAATCTGGTGTACATACCTGCTGAACATAAACACAGAGAATAGTTGTTCTCATCACATTGCCCCACTTGGTCCCAATTGCCACAACTGGCTGCAGGCTTCCCTGTAAGAAGAGCCATGCCAAATGCCACTCCAGAAGAACATGGCACCACCATGCAAGGGTGGACATGTTCAGTCTTGACATCCAATATGGCTAAAACTACCCCATAACCCTCACATCCCCAACCCCTCTAACTGGCTGACAACAATGTCCTTCAACAGTAGGATGATGTGCTGGGTCAAATTCTGACCCTACCATCTGTATGCCTCAGCAGAAATCGAGATACATCAGACCAGACTATGTTTTTCCAGTCTTCCACTGTCCAGTTTTGGTGAGCCTGTGCCCACTGCAGCCTCAGCTTTCTGTTCTTGGCTGACAGAAGTGGGAACCGAGCATTCTGCATTGGATTCTGAGATATTTTTCTGGTCACCACAATTGTACAGAATGTTTACAGAGGTACTGTAGCCTTTCTGTCAGCTCAAACCAGTCTGGCCATTCTCTGTTGACCTCTCTCATCAACAAGGCATTTCCGTTTGCAGAACTGCCACTCACTGGATTTTCTTTTGTTTTTCACACCATTCTGAGTAAACTGAAATGTCTGGCACCAACAATCATGCCGCAGTCGAAATCACTGAGATCAATTTTGTTCTGATGGTTGATTAACTGAAGCTCCTGACCCGTATCAGTAAGATTTTATTTCACTGCCGCCACATGATTGGCTGATCGCATGATTAAGTAGGTGTAGAGGTGTTCCTAATAAAGTGCTCACTGAGTGTATGTAGTTAAACAGAATTCATTTTCATTTTGCCAACAAGCTCGTTCATGAAATGCATTAACATGAAAAAGCGATTGTTAAAAGGCTCTGAAAAAACACAAAGACTGAAAAACTTTGCAGGGGAAAAATGCGTGGCCCAGTTTCCCTCCATTTCATATTTTCCTCTGTGGATTTAATCAGCTCATTAAACCTCTTTATTTTTATACATAATACGTCTGCTCTTTCCCAGGGAAGGGCTCTGCCCGGCCTGTGCTTTTCCTGCTCTCCTCCACAGTAAATATTTTCAGAATGCCTTCATAACAGTGAGCCTGTTTATTTGATGACTGCCTGTCTTTGCCATTTATCACAATGACCACTTCACAGACTGACGTACAAGAGAAGAAACATCTCACCAGCATTTCGTAATAGCGTATTTTGGCCTTTATATATTCATATGTATATGAATAAAAAATTATGCACTGAAGTCAGTAGCCAGTATTTCCATCTGTCAAATGACTAAGGACAATCTGATTTTAGGAAACCAAGCAGTTCTCACCACGAAACGCACACACACACGCACACACACACGTGTGTGTGTGTGTGTGTATATATATATATATATATATATATATATATATATATATATATATATATATATATATGTAGTATAGTATAGTATAGTATAAGAAACACGAATACTGAGGCAAAAAATTGCAAAGGGCAGCACAAACGAATAGCTTGTGTTTTTTTTTTTACGTGCCAGCAGATTTCAGACTGCAGAATTCTCCACTCTGCAATGTGTCTTAACGACCCTGTGAATGTAAAAAGTCTGCAGTGAGGCAAAACAATCACAACAGATTAGAAGTGAGAACATTGCCAGGGGTCACTTTGAAACATATTTAATGGACTGTGCTGAAGCGGAATAAAAATAGGCCGTGATGATTAAGAGAGGCAGTGAGACGCCCTCGTCAGGGGCCACACTGCTGTGACGGTATCGCCCGCGAAACGGGAACAGCTCCGCTAAAAAAAAGGAAGGAAGAGTGAAGTGAGGAAAGGGTAATTTCTGACACGCGTGCTTTGGTGCAGAACATTTCACGGTGCAGTTTTATTCACTGATAATTTACTGAATTTACTGAAGCCTACAGAGCAGAACATAGGGGCCTTTCGAGTTGAAGTAGCTGAATGAATGTTCAGGTTCATCTCACCCCTTGTCCTTTCCCCCGGTCACATGCTGACACAGTCATCCCTGGTTAATGACTGGCATCCTGGACTAAAAATATATCCCATTCTGCCCGCTTTAGAAGCTGAACTTTATTAGTCAAGTCTTTGCCAGCTAGAGATGACTGCAGACTGCCGTCAAAGAGTTAAGAGTGTTGAGGCAGTCCCGGTGTTTGGCCAGCAGGTGGGGTGCTGTGCTCAAACTGCCGCGGAATCAGCCTACAGCCCCAAGGCACTACTGCGAACACGCAGGCGGATTATGCTCTCGGTTTAACATTCCATTCATACAAACCGCTCCCAGTTTGCTCTGTGCGCCCCGGCTTGTGTTATATGTTTCGAGTAAGTAAGTAAGGGGGGTAAAGGTGAACGCGCATACCTCGTCCGTCTTCAAAGGAGAGAGGCAAACCAGAGCGCTTACATTGTAAGATGTGCTCCAGTTAAAAATAGCTCGTTTCCGTTTTAGTGATTCTGCACAGAGTATAACATTATTGTAAACCAGACTGAACTCATAGGCAGAACAATCCCTGCTGCTGCTGTGCTCGTGATATTGAGAGGACAAGATCACAGCCTGCTCAAGGTTGCAGCCCCCTCCCCCTCTACCCATCCCACCGCACCCCACAACACACCACACACACGTACATCCACTACACTCTTAGACTGGATTCACTTAATTCATTTTAAATCGATTTTCTAAATTGACCTTGATTTATTTTCCGAGTTTACAAGAGGTTCAAACAAAAGATTCGAACACAGGCGAGGGATGGCAGTGTATACACGTTTGCACAACCTTATACCAAGGTTTTCACATCAATTGTAAGTAAGATGAATTGTGAGAAGCTGTAAAGTGAAGAAAGCCTCTATAAGATGCATGTCTGTCAATATAGTATACATAAAAACTAATTCACCGCAATACCTGCATTTGAGGCTCGTACATGGCTATGGCAGTAAAAAAAGAAAGGCAATATTTTGGATATATTTTTAGCAAGGGCAGACTTAGGGGTAAACCTGCAGTGAACATGTTCAGTGTGGGGGAAGTTCTGACTCTCACTTACTGCACACATTAAACCAAAAGGCGTCATTGTCGCAGTCCTCTTCAAACAATACTTGGAAGGAAACAACATTGACGTCAATAGATTTTCTGCATTTCTGTAATGCATCTGTAGTACAGGAGTGACCTTTAATTAAAAAAGCACACAAGATAAGACACTCAACCACATACATCCTCAGGTTTTCTTGTAATTGCTGTCTTGGTGAACACAGTGCTGAACGGTGTACATAGCAGTTTTTCTGGGTCACTATGCATGATGTTTGTGAGAAAAAAATAATACACAGTTCCAATGAATAGGCCCACCACAAGTTATTACAGTGTAGTTTGAAGTCAAACATTTGGAATATTCCACTTTGTCCCATATCTTCCTTTCCAAGAGCAAATACAGTGCATGTCCTTGTTTTGCTCCTGAATCTGCTTACATCTGTGAACATCACTAGGTAGGTGAGCGGATGTTATCATTTATTCAGACAACAGGGGGTGCAGTCAACCAAAGCTCCAAACCACACAAGTACCCAGCTCAAAATGAAACATTCTTTCCTAGGAAACTCAAACCGAACAGAAGTCTGCTCTTTATTACTTGGTGTGGTGGGGTGGCATTTCCAGTGCTACACTTAAAGCACCGACATTCATTCACTGTGGCTAAGCCATCGGCATGAATTCAAGTACATCTCTGATTATGCGCATCAGGGTAGTATACCACTGCTGAGTGAAAACACACTGAAGTAGGTAGTAAAATATTTTAATTAAATATACAGTGGATCAAAAGTACAAAATATTTCGTCAGCTATGTGATTGGAGAACTAATGGGACATGGTATCAAAAAGCATCTCAAAGAAGTACAATTTGGAAACACAAAGTACAAAACAGGCAAACCGAGTGCTTATAATTGGCTCAGTACTCATAAGTGTAGCGTTTCGAACCTATAATAGTAAGGTCACTCAATATCCTTAAAACAAAACTATGTAGCGTTGTCAGCTCAGGCCTTACTATGTACAAATACTCAATGTAATAACAAAAGCTAAATATGTGTACAACATTTACAACAAAGGCTGCAAAAACAATTAGAGCAAAATACGGATTTAACTGGTAAACAGATTTGTGTTTCGAGAGCCCTGACAGTAGAAGTTGAACTTTAACATCTCCAACATGGTTGGATATGACAATCTTACACTGAGAGGTCCTTTAAGTGCTCCCGACAAACATTCTAATTATAGGGCCTAGAAATTCCCAGCGCTCATTACAGATATAATGAACATTGTAAACTAGAGCAGATGTGCTCCAGCTTGGGCTTGTGAACATGTGGTCTAGTACAGTACCCATGCGAAGATTCATTTCACTTTACCTCAGCACACTGTACAGTAACAACATTCAACCAGTAACACAGACCTCTCTGTTCACTAAGCAAGCTTAGTATAACATATGATGTATGTTAATGAGGTTCTTAAGATGAAGGGAAAGCCAGATGTTTTTGCTTTAAACAAAACTTGAATCATGCTCATCCACTTGTAAATAGTTAACCACCAAATTTAAAAGGCACAAAACTTGCAAGGGAGAAATGAACTGAACACAATTTCGTATCTTTGTAATTTATGGTTGATTGAGATAAAAGTATTCATAATAACTCCAAGGATAACACAATTTTTGTGCTCTTTTTTCTTTAGTATTGGGGGGGAGGGGGGGTGTAATGTGTAACCACTATTGAATGCAGTTTAAATTGGAGATACTGCAGCCTTGTTATGGTGCATATAAAACAGTTTTATTACTCTTTTAAAAAAAGTTACATAGCAACCTTGAGTGTTACTCCAAACATTTTGGAGTGAATACATTTCTTCAGTTCATATTTAGTCTTCACCAATGACATATTAATAAAGATTGCTCCATACTAGATTTTCATTCGCACCGCCTCCAACACTCCCCCCCACCTCCTTCCATCCCCTCCCCAAATCCTTTGTGCAAAAATAATTACATAAGCCTTTGTTTCACTGCTGGCAACCATTTCCCAAATTGCATTATGCGTCATTCCATTACATACCCTTTTCATTGATTGCTGTCATCGCTACTTCTTTTTCTTCCACTGCAAACAAATTCAGAGCAACTGGCCTTATGCTTACTGAGAGTCTATGGGGGGCTGGTTTCTGTGCTTCACTACAGTTAAGTGCTCCTTAAAAGAATCATAGTTTTAGATTTTTTTCCAGTGAAGGCTTAAATCTGTGGTGTGGCTCCTGAATTTGTCTTCTGAGAAAAGGATTACAAGTCTTACATCCGCACAAAAAAAAGCCAATTTCAGCTTCCAAGTAGTCCCGGGCATTGCACTTCTGTCACACAAGAACAAACCCCAACCCTTTCTTATCTCGTAGTTCAGAGCGGTCAGAAATTACAGTAGCCAGTGAATAGGATACAAAACGTTGTAATATTTTTTGTTTTTCACTATTTACAAACTCCTTAGTCCTACATTTAACAAATGTATTTAACATCATCCTGGTAAACAACAAAGTCCTCTATGTCATATGACAGGCTGTCAGGGAGGGCCGGAAACAGTGATTTAAAACAGCATGTGAATGCCACTTCACATTTTATCACTGAAGTTGAAGATTTCCTTCAAGGAGACAAGCTTGTCTTTATTTACACGGAACTGCTTTGTTATACTGCAATGTTCAGGTCCACGTGATTGCATTCAACTGCATTAAGTCACTAATGATAACCCTTGTAGGCTTGAAATGAACTCCACACTGCAGATCTACAATTAAATAAAAAGAAATGCACAATAAGGAATAATATTAAAAACGAAGATTGAACTTTTTTCAGATAGTAAACCTTGATTATAACAACTCCTTTAACAGTGTTCCATAGTATTTCATCATAGTGTTTTGTAAAAAGAGAAAACCCAGGATCTGTTGAAATTGCACCGTGAATTGCATTGATTTGTCACATGACTTGTGTTATCCTTTGGATAGCCAGCGGTTTGATGGGAGCTCTTGCTCGGAGCCCTCCGATGCTGCATTCGTCACCCCTGCACTTTGACCCCAGACTCAACAGCAGCTGACACAGCAAGCCACAATCAGCCCGAGTTGGCCCACGTACAACATGTGCAAAATTTATAAAACCTTAAGTGGCAAAAAAAAAATCTGGTGCAAAAAAAGCTATTGTTCCCAGATTCAAGCATCTTCAAGATCTTCTGCTATTTGTTTAAGGTCTATAGCTTGGCCATGCTTGCTGGACAAAGAATGGGTGAGGAGCTGCTCTACACTGCTTTACCAATGGGAATGTCAGGCTGGTTGGTCTAGGACAGTTTGGTGCTGGGGTGTACGGAGGGTAGCTGGGAGGGGCTGAATGCGGGCTGGGGGTTGAGGGCAGACATGGGGTACATGCCGTGGTGTAGGAGGTCCCCGTACGAGGCTCCCGCAGGGTGGCGGTAGAGGTGGGCTGGCCCTGCCGTAGAGGCCAGCAGCTGTCTCTGCATCATGAAGGAATGGATGGCGAAGGGGGGCATGAGTGGGGAGATGACCGCCTGGTTTTTCAAGTACTGCAGGGGGTGGGAGTATCCGGCGGGGATGGGGGAGCCCAGGCTGTCACACATGTCCTGCACCTGAGACAGGAAGGCCCCGGGGTAGAGTCCTGGGAAGATGGGTGAGTGGAGGGGGAACTTGTGGCTCTCCGCGTAGCTGTTGACGTGCACGCCGTGCATGGGCTCCGCTGGCTTCATGCCTTCACTCTCGGGGTCAGGGGTCCTGGTCCGGCCCATCGTGTCCTTGGCGGAGTGCATGGGCGTCACCACCCGAATCTTCTTTTCCGGTGGCCCATTCTCGGGCTCCTCCGGGTTTCTCTTGAGGGGCCGGGCGGCACAGACATTCTGGGGGCTGCTCTTTGCACTCAGGATGGGCCGGGACATCTCCTCCACCTTGTACCCCATCATGTCTTCCCCCCGCCCGTTCTGGAGCTTGGCTCCAACTCTCGACGGGGGGTCCATAGCCTTTTTCGGGGCCGACATGGCCATGGGTGGGACGCGGCAGGCTCTGGGGTGGTAGTCCATACTGGAGGTCTGATTGTTGCCCACCTGAAAGAGTGGGGGGGTGCTCACGTCCTGCTGGATCATGGAATGGGATGCCCTGCATACCGAGGGCTTGGGGCCAGGCAGTTTGTGGGGGGACAGCTTGGGTAGGCTCAAGTCCGTTGGCTGGTCCTCAAGTGACCTTTCCCCGGTGGCTGTCTTGTCCTTTTGGCTCAAATGAGCACCATAACTCAGGCCGGGGTGGTTTTCGGGGTGTTTGGCAGGGCAGAAACCCTGGACACCCTCGCAGTCTCTGGGAAAGGGTGCCTCCCGGCTCAGGTACTTGGAGAGCTGCTCCTTGCTCAGGTGGTGCTCTGTCTGCCGGTAGAGGCTGTGCAGGTGGGGGGAGGAGTAGAAGTCGCAGAGGAAGCTTGGCGCCTGGGATGGGCGCACAACTTTCTTTTCGGCCACCTTCTCTGTGCTGTCGTAGGGGTCGGCCCTCAGCAGGTACGGGTCCCCAGTGGGGCTGGGCTGGGGGTGGGGTTGGGGTGGGGCGTGGGCAGGGTTGCAGGCTTCGCCCAAGGACTTCCTCTCCTCAGTTCCTCGCGGTTTGAAGCTCTGGGCATGCTGGATCACGGACGGCCGGTTGACCAGCAGGGTCTCCGCCCCAGGCCCCTGCGGACCCGGAATGCTGGAAAGCTCCTCTGTGCCACCGTTCACACACTGTTTGTTGATTAATGGAGGGGGCGGGCCAAAGGAGTAATTGTTGGGCAGGGCAGTGCCGCTGACCTGGGAGAGCATCTTCTTCTTGGCCAGGGGGGACATGATTCCGGGGTTGCCCCTGGGATACAGCGCTGGCGTGTAACCGAAGCAGGGCTCGTCCCGGCTGGAGGATTCCTCCTTCTCCGGGAGCACGTCCCGGGTGGCGAGGGGCTGCAGGGGTTTCAGAGTGGGCAGCACCATACCCACGTGGTTATGGGCCTCTTTAACCTCGGCCGGTTCTACACTCTCCGCGGCGCACGGCATACCGGGCTCTGCCCCGCCGTCCTGCCCCCAATCCTGCGCTGGGCAGTGGCGTGGAGGGCTGGCAGCAGGAGGCTCGTCGCAGACCGGCTCCCGGAGCTCGGCTGGGGGCAGGGGGTCTCCGAGGACTCGCTCCGACGGGCCGTCCTCCCAGAGCGGGGCGCAGTGTGACGGTATCTCCGGAACGCCGGAGCTGAGGGCCTCCTCTTTCACAGTGAGCTGGAGCTCCTCCTCGTCCTCCTCTCCGCTGCTCTTCCTCTCCTCTTTCAGTCCCGGGGCCTCCTGCTGCCTTTCGGCGTCGTCGCTGCTCCCGTCCTCCTCGGGAACCTGCAGCCGGACACACGGACAGAACGGTCACTGGATGAGCCTGCCACCCCAGCTCCAAAGCCAGAGCAGGCTACACGCAAAAAACGTCACTCAACGCAAACGCAATCGAGCCGATGAGTGACAGCCTTGTTTGAAAAACAAACCGGGTGCATTATGAACAAGTGGCCGACATCAAAGCAAACTGCCAGAGCCTAAGCTCATCTATGTGGAGCGCAGGCAGTTGACAAACAGATGGCTCGAGTGTTAGAAACACCAGCAGTAAGCTGAAAGCTTAACCTTGCCTATAGCAGTTGACACAGGCCTACGCTTTTATTCTCTTTTAAACAAGAAACCCACCAGAGATAAAACAGCGGTTGTCCAATTCCTGCTGGACCAGTTCTTGCATTGTGTAGCTGAACACATTAACTCTGAATCCTAGTAAGTATGGATATTTTTTCACACAAAGAAAGCACAAACTCACAAATGTGCTGCTCAATATATCTGCTTAGGCCTTTGAGATGCGGAGCATCATGTGACTGCTGATGTCGAAATCAGACTGAAAACAAGAAACAGAAATTCTATGTTTAGAAAAGAGCAGCATCCTTATTCCTCGCTGGTTTTTCTTGCTGACTTCATTTGCAAACTCCAGGAAGGATTTCATTGAAAATAACCCATTAATTCACTCTCAAGATCCTTGAATTTGGAGCTGCATATACTACGTATATACTACGTATATTAATATGTGGCATGCATAATGCTCCTCTTTTTTCCTTTTCCTTCTTCTCACTCTTGCGTTAAAATCAGACAGAAATGTTGTATGGTAATGATGCTTGTGCGCAAATTTCCTGCCTCTCTGCCCATTGTGCGGCAGGTGACCTCTGACCTCTGAGGTCAGGGCAAAGCCGGGCTCGCGGCGCAAGGGAGTGACAGGCCCATTCAGGTTTGTTGACACTCCCTTGCAACTTGCAGGGACACATTGTCTGGGGGGGGGCTTTTAGTGCCTGGTGACTAGCAGTCCATATTATACTGCCCTAATGGGGTGTGACTGTCTGTTGGCAATGCGGGCATCACTCAAGGGCCGAGAACTGTCTTCATCTTGGACGCGGTGAGTGAATTAACACTGCTTACACGTTGCGGCTCTTAGAAGAAACCACCTCCTCTCCTATCACATGTATCGTCTGTCAGCATTCCGCCGACATTGAATTGTTGAGACAGTTCCTTATACTTTAACCACAATCTGACAAACACAGAACATTGGTGTAGTGTCTTCAACACCCCTCCCCAGCCCTGTTCTCCACTTAATACATCTCATTTCTCAAACAGCATACCATTTCATTTGCTCCTTACAATGTACAATCAATTATCTGAAGAGGCTTTCAAATTAGAGAACATACCAGACAGATGAGCTTGGCGTGCCACTGGAAAACTCGTCAGCCCTTACAACAGCCCTCTTTGTTTCCACTGCACAACCTATTATTCATTTCACGCATTGCGGGAATTAATATATGCTATGTAGCTGTTCTAAAATGTGTCTAAATTTGACACTTTGCGAGAACATTGAAAAGGTCTTTTCATCTCCTCTGTAATCATTTGGTTATTCATGGGAAAATAACTCCATTTTCATTCCCTTTCAGTGCCTTGTTGTTTTTTTTCTCTCCCTATTTACGCCTAACTACAGACATTCGCAAATCACCATGCATTTATTGGCTTTTGATGGTAAAAATAGCCTGTGGTTTATGAAAGCGCAAAATATGGCATCGCTTTGATTCCATAACAGACAGATCGGTATTGATATTAAGCATTTCTCCACCAACCACGATCTTGTCCCGTTTTGCGGAGAGTAAAATATTGTTCATAATAATATCTGCCGTCATGTTTTGATCTGATTTCAGGGATGGTTACTGGAAAACACACCCAGAGCACAATTGTTTTCTGAGACTAAATGAACAGCTAAAACAGGCAAACGGTAGAAACTGTTAGGAGTTGCTGGAGCGGAGAAAATACATTATGTTTACCACGTAATGCAGTGGTTACAGCCTCTATTCAGGCAAAAAATAATTATGTTAAAACCAGCTGCTCATGACAACATTATTCTGGAAAAGACTCTGACAGCTTATTTGTTAAATAAAGAAAGGCACCCTCTCTAAAGTGGGCTGTCATGTTGTGTGTGCGGAGCGGGGGGTCTGTTTTTTTTTTTGAGAGCAGCGAGTGTTCCTTGGCCACGCCGAGGTAAATGGGAGCGTCGGTCGGTGACTGACCGTCGAGACTTCCAGGCCTTTCACAGCTGCATCCTTTTCATTCCTGGGCTTCTGGTTTTGTTCCTCTTTGGGGCGCTTCACCGCCATCACCTTTGTCTTGTTCCCCCCCTCCTGGGCGCCAGCCTCCTGTTTTCGGGGTTTGACAGGGGGGAGGGGCCTGTCCTCCTCCCCTTTAGTATATCTCTCGTACGGGAGGATGAGTCTGAGGAGGGAGAGAGGGAGATACAGGTGGAAAATTTGGCCCAAATTGCAACATCCCACCCACCCCCTCACATCCAGTGACTACCCCCACCGTGGCCTTTATCGTCTTCCAGGAAATACAGACATTCCTGGGCAAGGCATCACAGACCACTTACTGTCTAGACGACTTAATTCAAAGTCTGTATTTATTATTTATATTATTTTTTTTATTTATATTTTGTCTCTTTATCTGGACTCATCTACCTGATTAGAATGTTAAAATCGTAATTCATAAGAACTCTCCATAAAAGGAAAGATTAAATTAATCTGGTGCAGGCCAAATTGGGAATGTAGCAAGTTGGAAATGAGATGATACACACACACACACACACACACACACACACAAATGCCTCTTTAGCACTGAAGCATGGACAGATATGGATAATGCACTTGATCCTAATTAAAAGCATTTCTGATCCCAGCAGCTGATCCCAGCATGGCTCCTCCCCTTGTGTACCCCACATTAACAACATCTAAATCTATTCTCTCAGATAAGCATCTTCTGTAGACTACAGAGACATAGAGACGGAGAGGGAAAGAGATAGACTGAGAGAGAGAGAGAGAGAGAGGGGGGGGGGGGGCTGGGGCTGTAGTTCCACATTATTTGATTTATTTTTTCTTTGTTGGAAGCTAACTGAACACATTGAGATATTTCTACTCTAATCTGTTTTGTTCCACATTTGTGATAGGGACCCCCTGATACAGAGATGGTAATTGGAAGGGATATATTTGGGCTGTAATCGCGCTCTCTGCTCGAGCGGTTTGAAGTTTTTATAATGTGTTTTGTGTGATTAATGAGTCACGGTGGGAATCATCTGAGGCATGCGGAATTATAAATATTAACTGTACTGTAGCAGACAGAGTCAAAACATTTCGCAGATCACAATTTGGGAATGCAAGCAGAACAGAAATAACAGAGGATGAGTTTTACAGGGGGATATACAAAACAAGACAGCTGTATTTAATTACTGGGAATCTAGCACCCTACCCCCAACAACAATCCGCCTCTCTGTCTCTTCCCTCGGCCCCGTTTACTTTTAACATCTCGGGGTGTATCTTGAATCTGGACAATTTCCTATATTTTCAATGAGTTTAATCAACGGCGGAGAACGCCACCGCACCGCGTTAAACGCGGTAGCGCGGTAGAGCAAATGGGCCTCACTGAGCATGCTCGGGCACGGCGAGTGCAGGGAAGCATGAATAAAGCTATGCCGGCTCGGGTTTGGCAGCCAGCCAACAGCGGAGCTAAGCAGGAGCCCAGAGGGAACATTCATCTTCAGATCCCATTACCAAAAGAGTTTAAACATGTTACAGCTGCTAAAACTGGAAAACGCTCGCTCTACGAAGTCGAATCAAAATAGTGCGCAGCTGCCAAATACCTGATTCCCACTGTAATGTTTCAGTCCGTGTTTACATAATGAAAGCATAATAATGCACACAATAGCTTATCTTGTTCATAACTAATCCTTTGCAGTCTTTAAGTCCCAAGCTAAGTGTGTATGTTTTTCAGAGACCCCTCGTCCTTGCCTCCCGTGTTTACGCAAGTTTTACTATTGCCCTTGTTTAGTTATATGGAATGGCAAACATAACTTTTCGACCTTCCATTTTCCCTTTTTGATGTTTCAGGCGGTAATTGACATCAGATGTAGTTTAATATTCTTGTGTGTGTCTGCCTTTATTTTACTGAGTGCTTAAATAAAACTGGATACAGTCTTTATAGCAAGTTGACGAGTCAAGAGAACAGACAAAAAGCCTACATCATTCTTTCCATATTACCATGTATGGACATAACTGCTCCCTTTCCTCTTGCAAAAAAAGAAAAAACATTGGCAAATATAATTCATCTCTCTGCAAATTAGGTAGAGTGGCATATTTCCTTTCGGAGGAAAAAAATGCTTTTAAGAGTTCAAGTGGGTCTGTGAGATTTTACATTTTTTGTTATTTTTTCACTGAGCTGTGCAGCTGGCATATAGACAGCAGTATAACTACATTTCATACAGCTGGTCAAAGGCCCAGAGCCAAAAAGCAGGAAATCTGCAATTAAATGTTCCTTTATGACGGAGAGAGGGAGGGAGACTGACCGAGAGAAAGAGAATGAGACAAAGAAACAACAAGAAAGGGAAAAGGGAGTGGGTGTTGGTAGAAAAGGGCAGACCACAAAACCAATTTCCACTCTATTTTATTCAAGTAAAAAAATAAAATAAAATAAGTAACCATGATTATCAGGAAAAAGCAACAGGAGACACAAAAACGATACAACATACAGTATGTCACAGTAAGATGACGCTCTTTTTTGAGCTTTGAACATGCTTTGGGAGTTTTGAAATGCCCAAACTGTTCCACCATCTTCTGTCTTTCCTCACTGAGGTTCAGTACAGGCAGACCTACCCACAGGATGTGACTTTTTTCCCACCAGTTAAACAGTTGACATCTCTGAAGTGAGTGATTACATCTCCCAACGCAAGAGAAGCCTAACGTTCACACCAAACCATAAACTGCAATCGGCTATGGGCTAACATGCCAAATTCCTGCGTCACATCAGATTGTGCTTGCTGGTCTGGTGAGATACTACTACAAAGAAAGAAAAAAAAATTATTACTGAGTTTCACTTCTCCAGTTTTTAAATAGCTAAACTACCCTCAGTGAGCACTTTATTAGGTATTTATTACTTCTTCTTTAGACTCATTGTTCTTCTGCTGCTGTAGCCTATCAACTTAGAGGTTTGACGCATAGTGTGTTCAGAGATGCTCTTCTGCATATCACTGTTGTAATGTGTGGCTATTTGTGTTCCTGTCACCTTCCTGTCAGCTTCGACCAGTCTGGCCCTTCTCCACTGACCTCTCTCATTAGCAATTTGCTGCTCGATAGATGTTTTTTGTTTTTTTGCACCATTCTCTGCAATCTCTAGAGACTGTTGTGCGTGAAAATCCCAGGAGATCAGCAGTTTCTGAGATATTCAAACCACTGGTACGAACAATCATTCCACGGTCAAAGTAACTTGGATCACATTTCTTCCCCATTCTGACATTTGGTCTGAAAAACAGCTGAACCTCTTGACTGTATGTCTGTATGCTTTTATGCATTTAATTTAAACTATTGGCTGATTAGATATTTGCATGAACAAGCTGGTCTACCTAATAAAGTGCTCAGTGAGTGAATATGTTAGCAGGCCTTGCTTTTATTTTTTTCTTTGAAGAAAACTGCAATATTTATCTTTGCTCTCCAAACAGAACAGGCAGTAAAGCTCTGTGAAAGAATTAACGGTAAATTGAGCTCTTAATATGAAATTCCTGCTTTTCCAAATAGCCAGGCCGCAGCTGAGAAAAACCATCTGTAATCAAAACTGGGAAAGTTATTTAAAGTGCCCTATTTCAACACATTGACAACGTGGGTTCATTTTCAGGCCAGATAAACATGTTGCTTTACCATTCAGTAGTGTTTTACCAGAGGGCAGGCCCACCGCTGGTAGAGCACTTCACTACAGGATATACATGTTTATATAAAGACATCTCAGTTTCTAACCACTGTGCCTGCAAGCTCAGCTGCACCTGTGCACTCGGAAAGCAACGGTACGCTCACCAACCGCTGAAACCGGAAGAAGAGCACGAGCCCCCATACAGCCCCCGCTTTGTACAGCAGGTTGCACAATTAGCGCTATAAACTGCACATTCATTTCATGGGTCGGACTCATTCATACCTCTAACGGTTCCAGAGAATGTCGGCTTGGACAAAGTCAAAAACATTCTGGCGGGGTGGCATCTGCGGGGGCAGGGACTGAGGTCAACCTTATCCGCGCGTCTCGGTCAGAGATCATCACTGACCATCTGATCTGAACAATGCATTATTTATGCCCATTGCATTCGCTCCATTTTTTATTTTTTCATTTTTTTATGTCTCTATTATTACAACTATTTCTCGAAAGAGAAGTTTCAAATGTGCAGCATATAAATAAATTGCAAATTTGATTTGGCTATGTGCCTTCTCATTTCAGAAATTCATACTGATAAATTCATTCAATAATTATTCATCACAAATAAACATTTTCACAACACATAATTTGACTCTATTTTTCCAGAGTCAGACAAGGCCAGTTTGCTATTAAAGCCTCAGCTTGCCGCTTGTTGTGCAAATCAGTAGCTTCTTCATTTTTTTCCACATTGCCTTTAATGGAATCATAATGTAAATGCAATAGTTTTTGTTTCTTTGCTATTTCTTTTCATTTAATAGCATTTAATGTTTTATGTAAGTGATTTATATTTCCGTACGAAGGGCAGCATAACTTTCTTTTTTAATGCGTTACCTTTCTCTAAGTGGCAACTTACCAGCTAAAGTGCCTATTTTTCCATATTCCTGTACATATCAATTTTTTATTTGTTCACCTTGTTCTTGTCCTTATTATGTATGTACAAATAAATGGACTACAGCTAAACTGCCGCACACAAAGCAACCTTATTTTCAAAGTCACACATTCAATTTCAACAAAGCAGCACGGCCTCTAAGTCATAAACAGAAAAAAACAAAACAACAACAACAATCAAAGCACAGGTGTGAAAAATGAAATGCTCGCCGTCATTAATCCAGGCTCGCGATTGCTATGCAGGATGAGGCCATGAATAATGAACCGTTCTTAACAGATAGGGGCGTTACTACAGAGATGGCTGCCCGGCTGAAAGAAATGAAGGTGAACTGAATGCCTGTGTACATGGCCTTTATCTGGGTGCAGGCTGGGCTCCATCTCCACTGGGAGTGCTGCTGAGTGGGTAATAAGATTCTGCCTCACTGTCTGCTTCCCTCCCGAGCCTCTAATCCACATCTTATATAACATTCATTTCCATAATAAGCCTTCGCAACACAGGCTCTTTATATAATCTCACTTAAAGAACACAATAATTATACAAAGTGCTGCGTTTATTCAGAGCGCAGGTACGCTCGTGGGGTAGTGTTCTTGCCCAGGGAAACGGCTGTAATAAATAAATAAATTAGAAAACCATGGCAACGCGGAGCCTGTTCTCTCGTAAAATAAGCAGGAAATAAATACAGGTATGCGCGCTTTGGTCGCATAATGCTTAAATGGAAAAAATAACACCGGCTTAAACTGTTATTTCCTGTACAGGAGAACATGCGTAGCAAAGGTGCTTTAAAAGCTACACTGAGTAAGCTAAGCAATGATGAGTACAGAATTTAGCAATATCCTCTACAGCCCCCATCACTGTGGTACAGGAAAGATGAGCCAGGCAGTCAAGCTGGGGGGCTTTTTGGCCTTGAAGGTTGCTTACAGAGGTGGAGTCATAGCACATTTTTTGCTCTTTTTTTTTATTATTGGCCAAAATCTTGACCGCAACTGCACCCGGCAGTGCCGAAGAGGAACGAGAAACGTTAACCGTGCCGTAGGTGTGGAAAGAAAAGGCCGTGGCCATCACGCAGATGGTGCCTGGTCTCCAGAGCAGGGGCAGAGGCAGGTAGTTGACCTTTCTCGTGTTTCTCTACTGAGCAACCGGGTTTCTTTACGCCCAGGTTCAGGGACTTCTCAGCAGATGACCCACAAACGAGTCAACGCTGCAAACCTTATATCAGCATGCTGTGTTCTGTGTTACAGTCACGCCTGGGAGACTGTGCAACAAATATCCATGAATATTTATATAACCTGTTACATAATCTGATAAGCTTGCATTTGAGGAATGGTGTTTACACAGTTTTGCATTCACTGAGAAACATACCAACAACTGATTGTGGTGAATACAGTCATTTGAGATCAAGATCGCATTCACACATATACACATATTGTTTGATAACAGACAAAATAATTAAATGTTATTATAAGTATTAAAAATTATATTAATTTATTGTAATATTATAATGAATATGAATCATTATAATACTTGTTATGATACTATAATAAATATATATTGCTACTACTAATAATACTACTACTACTACCACCACCATGAATGTTATCCACCATCTGTTATTATATTGGTATTATTATTGTCATTATTACTAATATCACTATTATATAAATGCTGTAATTCTCTGTCTTGGTCACAAGATGGCACACTGCCCACTAGGAAAAATGAAAATAAAAGGATGTGAATGCAGACATATTGTCAGCCCATAATGGTAGACATGTTGTAAATAGCATATGAAAAATAACAACTGATTGTGTACATGGAGTAATGCTGTACAAGAAGGCTTATATTAAGTCTATCTGAAATACATATGATGGATGTCAACTGTTTATATGGTGCTCGTTTTTTACATTCCTGTTATCATCAAACCACAATTATCTGAACACACATCTCACATCTCCTTCATCTAAGGAGATTTGAACATTATTCCAGAAGATGTGTCAGGATGAAAGATAATTGCAAATGAAATTACTAATTTGACGGAGACAAAGTAGTTTTGGGATTGCGTTTCACAGAGTTGCCTCTAATGACTGGTTGATGAAACACCACTTTCTGGCTGTAAATTACCACTGAGCCACAGCGAAGGAGAGGCGAAGCCAGACGGCGGTTCAGCAAGTTTCTGATGCTAAATGAATGTTAAACAAACAACTGGATCCTTGTTATTGAGCGTAATGGAAGCTGCAACTGAGCGGGAGGCCTGGGGGCTTGCTGCAGCTTACGGAGAAAACCAAAACACCATCTTAATTATCACTTCTGGAAAGTTGTGATCTAACTCGGGCGCTTATAATTAAAGTCATTCTGGGGACTCGAAAAAGCAGGATGGTCTGTGGCTAAGCAAATGCACATCTAATAAAAGGAAAGAGAGCAAGACAGAGAGCAAGAGAGAGAGAGGCAAAAAGAGAGACAGACAGAGACAGAGAGCAAGAGAGAGAGAGAGAGAGAGAAAGAGAGGGGGGGTAAAAAAAGACATTGTTCCATAGGCTTTCATAGCTGCCTCAAAGGTTTTGTCGAGAAGTCGACCCTTGAACTAATCCTGATTCACACAGTTAAACAGGACTGTGAGGGAATGCCAAGCTACCCCTTTTGTCATGTCTGGCTTTTAGACCTGAAATTACCTCATCCATTCCCAAAGGCTAAAACCCATTAACTTTCAACAGCAAATTTTAATTATTAAAAGTGTTGAAATATGTTCGAGGGGCACTGTGTTCTTGTGTATATATTACATCCTTTTTTAATTCACTGCTCACAATTATTGGAAGAATTTTCTTTCTTTCCAGTGGAGCCAAATGCTTTTTTTTCTTCTTCAAAAAAATCATTTTAAAGGAATAAAATCAAAGACCTCTACTTTGCCGCCAAGTTCCTTGGAACATTTTTTCTCTCTCTCTCTGCGCAAAACAAACACAGGAACCTTTTCTTCTCAGGACATTTTATAGCTATACAGCAGAAATAAGCCTTCAGTGAATATGAAACTACATCAATACTGTGGTTGCTAACAGCACAAAATCTCAGTTCCAAAACTGAGTCCTAACAAAAAAGAAAAATAGGGAAAAAGACTGTTAATCTGCAAATTAAGAGAAACCAGGAATCTGAGCAGAAGGCAGAATTGGAACCCTACCCAAGAAAGCAAAGTCTAACCTTTGTAAATGTTTAATACAGGTCAGTTACACATCATTGGCTGACGAATGAAAAATCTATTGCCACAGTGGAGAGAACTGATTTAACATATCGATGTAACCAAGGACTACGGCCACATATGTCTCGCCTTTCAGAGTGACTGACAGGGCGCACTTGGGGACGGCGCGGCGAGCATGCCTAAGGTGCTTTGTAATTGGCTGGGATTTACACCGCCATGCACTTAATCATCTTTAGTCCAGCCTATCGGAGAGGCGCCTTTGTCTCTCCAGAAAGACTAAAGCCACGCCGTCTTAACCGCACAAAACGAGGCTGTGTATATATGAGCGGATTATGATGAACAAATTACATCAGCCAAAGACTGAATTAAAATGGCAACTCTATAAGAAATTTCAGCTCGAAAAACCAAATAATTGTTGATATTTCAGTGCATACAGGAACTGTAATGTCTTTGACACTTATACAAAGACAAACAAATACCTTTTACATATATGCAAATATACACATGTGAAATGCAACAGCATGCAATGCAGAAAGGTTCAACATGGCACATCTACTAAGCAAACCGTGTGTTTACTGTAGGGAGAAAGATCTCAAATAAAGCCCTAATCTCTCAGGGGGAACAAAACAGCTGATGTAATGCTCAGCGGAGAAGCACTGGTTGAAGCTGAGATCATTAAAATACTTAAAGGCCCTGCATTTAAATCTGTCATACTCACTATAGGTTCAAGGATGTGTTCTCTGAAGCATGGCTTGCCTGAATTCAGAGCAAACATTAATTCCAACGGGAATACAAAAATCAATAAAGCACTAGGAGGAATGGATGCCCCCCCCCTCTTTATTTTGTTGCTCTCTATAGAAATGCATTACTTGCATTTGTAATGTTCGGGCTTAGCGCTTCTTTTGTTGACATATTTTATATAGAGCCAAATTGTACAATTATACATTATGCTAACTTGTATGTATTACAATACACATACTTCCAGCTGAATTTTTCATTCCTGGAACTGGGTTGGTTGAGATTTAATGGTTCTCATGACATTTTGTGGCGTGATATGCATACCTCTGAGGGAAGAAGAAAAAAAAAAAAGCCCACAAGACTCAAATAGAAAATTGCTATAAATGACACCGTTGCCATGGATCTTTGTATTTTTATGGGATACGAATACATTTCTCACAGTGATACAAAGTACGTACACAACAAGATTTACAGGCTGCTGCTGTCTTCACTGCTGCATTCATGCAAGTTTCTCAAACAAAAGCCTCTCTCTAGAAAAGCGGGGGATGAAAAGCATAACGCGAGTCTGATCAATGCCATTGACCTATATAATTAAAAAGCAGTGTGAAACGTAAGGAAAGAATGTTGCAGTCTGTTTCAAGGTTATTAGCATCATTTTTATGACCTAATTTGCAAACCGAGTGTCGCCGCCCCGATAGCTAATCTTAGGAACCACTTAAATAAATATCATTAAAAGTATTTGTAGAGGGTGAGGTCGGAACATTAGTATGAGGTTACATATTGATTCTCATCCTCTCTGAGAAACAACCCCATAACCACTTTAAGAACATTGAATTAAAGACAACTGCTAAAATTAGCTTGTGTAATGTTCACTTTTTGCCACAGGGAAGTCGTTAAATTCCCAAAAGCTATCCGTGTGAAGTTGAGAATCTTTTACCTTGCCCACTTCCTGAAAGTGAAGTGCAAACAGAAATGTTCTCAGCCAATCCATTCAGGAAAGACATCCAAAACCAAAGAACAGAACTAAACATTTTTTTCTGAATAAATAAGCTAAACTGGGAAATGATGTGTTCACAGTATTCATTTGCACTGAAAACTGTGTTAACAGACTGGTTGAGATATCTGTACTGAATAAAATTAATAAAATAAACACACAAATAACCCAAGTGTTCAGCTTGTTAAATTGAATTGAGAGCTAAAATGGCCACATTCCCATCTCTGGCTAGGTCCCTTTGACGAGAGCGTGCGAACGAGTCTCGTCAAAGGCCACTTCAGTCCCGAACCCAAACCTCTGGGCACATCGCCGAACAATGGCGCCATTGCACATCCTGAAACGGAAGAAGCGACTGGGGACCCGACCAGCCTCACCGTGGGCAGATTCATCTTTCATCCGCCACCGAAAGGAAGAGAATAACTTCATTTACCCCAGCAAATTAATTCAATTAATTGCCCCTGCAGCTGCGCAAGCGAAAAGCATCAGCAAATCTGGTCTTTTGGTCAGGGATGTTCCCCTCCCGTTTGGCAGCATATTATTCACTGCGCCAAGATATTATTGGTTTGTATCGATTCAGCAGAAAGAGTGTACCTGCTGTTTCTGCTGGAGTGCAGCCAAGCAAAGCTCGCTGGCGGGCTGACTCCATCGGCCTCACCTGCCTGACACTGTCACCCTCTCCTTCAGCTGTCTCCACACTCAACTTAAAAGGTCACATTGGACCGCTGTTCCGTCCCCGGCTCAAAGACACCGCTCGTGCCAGGAGCGCGGGCAGTGTATGACGGCTGATATTAATGGCTAATAGGGCTAATACTGTATGAATATGCATGCTGCCCTCCAAACCTTTACTGTAAGAGAAGACGGACGCACCCACACACAGTGCACTCTTCAGTCATGTAAAGGCAAAATAGCCTTGGAGAGGAGGGCTCCATTAAAGAACGCCTCACCCACTAATTTGTTTAGCTTGTATAAAGGACACTTGGTATTAAAGTGGTATATTAAATACCATTCATAAGTGCTTTCTTTTTTAAATGGGAGCACAAATCAACATAGACAACCTTTATGCACCGCGCCAATGCAGAGATTTATTCTCACTGCGAGGAGGGGATCCGCGGAGGGCTACACGCAGCACTCAAACGCGGTTTGACCAGTTCAGTGCCGCTTTCCACCATGTCCATGATCACTTCCCAGCACACTAACAAAAAAAGTCCCCATCACACTGAATCTTAGAAAGATCTACTGCACGTGCCCCGATCTCTTGATATTTCACAAAACAGAATATATTTGACTGCACCTTTCTTTTAAAGAAAAAAGAAATAACTGTACAAATCTGTAGTTCATTAACTCGACATGACCAGTCAAAAGACTGAGATTAATTTTCCCAAAAAAACGACAGTTACAGTGAGACGCGCAGGTGCCCCAGTTGGGCCTACAGTACAACAGGAGAGTACAAGCCACCAAAAAGCAGGGGTGGCAGACTCCAGCAGGAAGGAGAGGAACCTCAGACTCACCTTTCATAATGTCTGCGAGTGCAAGTGGCAGCACTGGTGCTTCCAGGATTTCCACCCAGCTCGTCGTATACATTTTTCCACTGTCGGCGAGCTGTGATCTGAGGAGAGGGCGACAGGAAGAGAGGGGGGGTGGGGGTTACTGCCGAGTGTGAAGGGTAAACACATCGACATTATCATGGCCAAACACTGCACTGGGACCACTGAGGGGCCTGGGTCCTCTTTTGGGTTCTGCGTCGTCGCCGGAGGCCTTACTGTCTGCAGTGGAAGCCGCCGTGATATCGCATTCACTCCAGCGGATACACACCTCGCAGTTATCTTCCGCATGCAAGACACTGCAGTACAACCGCCATGGTAGACCACAGACCTATAGCAACGACGTTGTAGCGTACGTATGAACCTAAGTTTTAACTGCTGCCTGTTTCAAGGCCCGGTGTGGCTCATATACGCTGAACCCAAAAGTGACCAGCTCTCCTTTGTGCAACATTACATTACATTTTATTTAGCAGATCTTTTATCCAAAGCGATGTACAAAACAGCGCATATCAAGGTCATACAACAAACAACTGAACACGTCAGATATGGAACAGTTCATATATGATTGGTTGTAAGGCCAAATGTCCAGTACACAAGGTAGATAGTATGGTAGCTACAGACTTGGCCTAAAACAACTGCAACTTGAAACATAATCCTGCTATAATCTTCTAAATATGAAAACAATTCTCGCAGTAGCAGCAGAGTTGGCAAACAAGGAGTTAAAGCTGCCTGAAATGTATTCCTCGAGGCAAATGCAATTAATTTGCTGATGGTTTCTGTTCATTACGTGAAGTCACCTCTACAGTCCATACTAATACAACATCTAATCTGAATGAGCACAGTAATAATTACATACTTCCCTGGATATAAACCTGCACGTGCCACATAATTATTTCCAAAAAACAATTGATAATTCAGATGTGTGTTTATCTGGCCTTGGAAGAATCCTTCTGAAATCAATATCCATCTTTTTACAGGATGCTAAGCTGCACCATATGAAACATGCCATTACTGTAAGGGCAAAACAGTCTCTATACTTTCCATCAGCAACTGATCAGAGGGCCATCAATCACATGCTTTCAGATAATTTAGTCTAATTGTGTATATAATGTCAATTTCAACCTTTTCCATTAGTGTCAAAAAGCATTTGATAGCATGTTTACAGAACAACTTGTCATGTCCTTACACAGGCTTAAAGATCCCCATACTTCTGACTGCATGTGAACTATACATTTTCTCAGGCTCCTACTACGCACTATGAAATACCTCAGCTTTAATATTTCATGACTGCCGTTTGTTTTCACATAGCTATTATCAGAGAGACAGGTTTTAAGTTCGCTTCTGGCAAGAGAACACAATTCTGTCAGGCCGAGTACGGCCCTAGCTACAGAGCTTAATCTGATCATTGTGTGTAATGTAAATATTTCCAATGACATCATTTTCCGCTGAAAACTGATTTTTATCACAGATGTCAGCTGCTTCAAACCCATTCTCCAAAACCAGCCAGGAATAATTTCAATACTAAAACGCAACCCATAATGGTATTGTGAATAATTTCATTACAGTAGATACACAAAGCACCATGCTTCCTGTACACAGGGTAGGCTAAACTACCGATAAACCATACGATAGTAGGCTTGAGAGAAACCTTTGAAATGAGGTGAATAACTTCCTGTTTGCACATAACATAAACAATTTGGCTGCCACTCTCTTTTTTTCACTGCTGATAAACAAATACAGAGCCATTTACAGTATTTGAATAACCTTAACTGATTAAATGGAAAAGGCCTTAAATGCTTTTCCTATATTAGAACAGAACAGATGTCAGGTTGGCTGCCAAGTGAAATCGCTTTATTGTACTGTTGGCTTGTTGCACAATCCTCGTCCCTACAGAGACTCAACATGGGTACTTCACAGACGCTACCAATTTCCCTGACAGAAAAAGAGTTACATATGTTTTCCACTTGTACATTTTACAACAACTGCATCATTCCACCAAATGTGGATCTAGGCAAGGTTTCATCCTAGCTCAGCCGGGTAAACACACATCTGACAGCAGGCCTCAAATCAGAAAATGATTCTGCTTGTTTTTCATGTGCTGTATCTCAGAGCCGGAGGAAATAAGGAAGAACGAGAGGCAGAGATTTTCAGTCAGAATTATGTAAACACTCACCAGCTCATAGCCTCCCAGTTTCTGAGCAGCTTGAAACATAGTCCAAAGGTTTACTGTTAGAGGGATAATAAGCATTAAGATCAATAACTCACTGTAAACACACACAGACACACATATACAAACACACACACACACACACACACATACATACTGAAACACACACACACACACACATATACATACTGAAACACACGCAGTCACGCACATATACATACTAAAACACACACATGTACACATATACATACTGAAACACACACACGCTCACACACAAGCACACACAAACTCACGTGGACGCACACACACACACACACACACAAACACACACGCATACACAGAAAAACAAAAAGCATCAGTCCTTCAATGCGAGGAGCCATTCATGCAGGATCTGAGATATTGATACACATTAATTTCATTACTTCTCTCCCGCCGTTATATTTTCTTGCGTTATGAATGTTAACATGGTCGTTCACAGATAATGGCCCAAATAAATTACAGTCTATTTAATGATGTGTAAATGTTTCATATTCTAAAATGGCAACAAATAAACTGAGGGACTTCACAAATCAATCAGAATTCAATCACTACTCGCACACTGCCCTGGATTTGTCAGAATGGTGTTTTCCTATCTCCAGATCTGTCCGTATTGATTATTTTCCCCTCGTGGCTGCTGAAGAGGCTACAGTAGAAATGACAAAGGGAGGCCGCTCCATACCCTGGTGAATGACATTCGCCAGGTGAAAGCCTGCCTATATATGCATCAATAATTACCGTGGTACACAATGACGCTATAGAAGCCCAGCTCGGATGCTTTCATGTCTTTTCAAGCCGTGTGTTCAGCCGCGCCATTATCATAGAGAGAGATGCGTGCATCAGATCCACGCACATCCAACGAGACCAATTAAGCTATCCTTGATAGGTACCTCTGAGAAGACGGCCAGGGAGAATGCGCTCTATTCCCAAGGACACTATTGAAAATATGCCACTGGCTCTGGGAATTACTGTTTATCTAAGAGAATGAGAAATAATGAACCCCTTTCTCCTGTCATTTTTTTGCAATTACGTTCTTTATTATGTGGTGTAAGGTGGTGGTAGAGACCTAATTAGGCACGACTTAATGCTTAATGCTCGTACACTGGGAGAGAGAAAGAGAGAGATGTCACTTTTAATCTGTTTTGGTCATTTATCTGGACTTTGGTTATGTGTAACGTAAGGAAGGGAAATGTAGCTGAATGGACACTGTGCCTGTCACAATAGCTCGGAAAGCACCGGCAACTGATCAGCGCAGTAATACGAAACCGTAATTACGGCCTGCGTATAAAAGCGCACAAAACGACCGGCTTCGTATTACCTCCAGAAATTTGAGTTTTGATTGTTAACATTTGTGGATGGCCTTTATGAAGGAGAATTCAATGTGAAGGAAGGGATGTAGGATGATTTAAAAAATATTTTATGCGCTTTCATTTTCTGTGCTTGGCAAGCGGGGAGGGGTTTGAAGCAGCCCTGCTCAAGAGAATCAACTGATGGTGCTTGATCTGTTATTCAAGCCATGTACATGAAAGCAGTTGGCTGCAGCAAATTAGTGCGATAGAGTTGACAGAGTATAATTGTCTCTTTCATTTTCTTAAGTTACAATGACCTACTTTGCAACCCTGCAGAAGAGATTACGATCTTTTTTTAAAGAATACTAAAAGCCTCTGTGGGGATAAGGCCACAGCGTGTACACTGTAAAGTGTTAAGGTGAAATAACGATAATGGTTCTTTAGTTACTCAAAAGATCAAAATGGCCAATCTGATTTCAGTGAAAACCGAAACTCCCCAAACCGTTTCGGCTTTACAATTTGCGTCGATTGAACCTCCGATGGACACAGACAAGATGCGTTTCTTTAATGCCACTAAGGTACCCACGTTTACTCGGTACGAGAACCTCACGCTAACCACCCCGCCCCAGCTCTTAAAGACACGGCTCACGTCGGCCGGGAGTGTGTGTAGTGATGGTGTGTGAAGACGTGCTCTCTACTCACTCTGCTTGAACCCGAGGTATGGGATCCTCTCAATAGGCGTTTTCCTCTCTTTCATGTATTTGTACAGAGCTACGAGGAAGGCCTGCTCGTCTGCCCGGCACTCCTCACCTGCCTCCTCCTTAGGGCTCTCCTCGGCCCCCGCCTTCTTACAGCTACTGCTGCTTTTGGGCTTGGCCAGACCCACCGCCTTAGAGTCAGCTTTTACCTGGAACCAAAGACGACAGGGCAGGGGTGAGAGGGCGAGAGGGCGAGAGGGCAAGGTGGAAAGAGAAGACGTCACGGCAGAAGGTTTGGGCGGCTGTGGTGAGGAGCAGCCAGACAGCGAGGAACAGTTGAGCTGACTACCTAGGGCTGAGGCAGCGAGGGGGTGGTGCGGGGTCCTCAAAAGGCCACAGAGACTGCACTTCAGTTCAATGCAATTACGTTTTATTTATATAGTGCCTTTTTACATACGACTGTCACAAAGATGCTTTACAGAGTAACAGGGCCCAGAATTTCTTCTGAGGGCCCTGAATTTTGTGCTGCACCCCTGGCCCTGGGGGCCTGAATCAGCTGCCTTGTGGGCCCCTATCATATCAGAGATCGTACACTGAGTCAGCAAAGCTACAGTTCTGTTATAATGATGCCGTCACACAACACTCATTTTCTGGCCCACACACGTCTGTTTATCCATCTGTTATAGATAATCAAGTGAATTTATTTTCTACAAAAGAGATATCAAGGCCGGTTAGGATATGCACATGCAAAAAAAAAAAAAACTCCAAAGAACCAACACTGGACGTTCAGATCTCAACTAGCTAAATAAATCTGCTTTTTTTCACCCACGTATTTATAATTTATCCTTAAATTTATACAATCAAGTATAAAATATATCCATATTTGTTTGCTAACATAGTCGATTCAATATATTTAACTACTAACTGAACTTGGCGGTGGGATATTTATACAGAGACTGCAGTTTTTAAAACACCAGCGTGGAGTATGCTTTCTCACACCTCAGCAATAACAAGCACAATCTCCGTTCTGGGTGACTAAAGCTCCTCTGGAAAAATTCTAATACATTAGCTGCAGAGGCTATGGAAGTCTAAGCTGTTTTTCTGGAATGGAAACCAAAATATTACACGAGTGCCCCCCCCAGATATTGGAAATAGATAGATAGACACATTACAGGGGACAAAAGGTCATTAAAATAACAAGAGGAATAACAACTGTGAGGGTCATAAATACTTGATACCCTAACATTAATTAAACATTATCGGTACCCCAGGAAAAGCGAGCTTCCTTGCCAAAAATGTGGAAGTGTATACTCCTGGAGAGCAGCCACTCTGCGATGGTCTTTTGAAAGGGCGTGCAGGGAAATGTAATGCTAATGAGAGTACCTTGGCAGGGGCCTTGCCCTCGGCATTGCTGGCCTCCTTGATGGAGCTCTGGCTTTGGGAGTCGCGTCGCTGGGAGATGGAGAGCTTCTTCTTCCGGGGCCGGCCCTTCAGGTTGGGCGCTATGGAGACGGGGAGCAGCCAAGCACAGGTTAGCGCCCCACACGCATATACTGTATGGCACAGCTGACAGATTAAGTACACAAGTACGTAGCATACAGAGACATACACCGCTGAATGAAATTCATTAATAGTGTTTTAGTCGACCACATCTAGGCCTTAGTTTGGCCAACTTATGTCTAAGCACAAGTTTGGTATTGTAATATCAAGGCGTCTATTGTTGAATGGGAAATTTAAGCAACATCTGCTGTCAACGGCATGGCATGGCACGGCAAGAAAATATCAGCACGTTAGAACACGCCAGGATTACACACCACCACCTGTCACAATGTCTCTATGCACTGATACAATCTTTAAACTTCACTAGTAAAATGCTAACTGTCCAAGTGGAAAGATACTGTCAGAGACAGTGGGGGGGGACACCTCCTTCCTCAAACCTCTCAAAGCCTGGTGATGTCACTACCAAGCCCTTTGTGTCTATCTCCCAAATCAATTAAGAAATGAGTTACTAGGAACTGTCATCACTAGGAACAACATCATTCAGCCCGACAGGCCTTTGACTCAACTGAAACAAGCAGTAACATTCGGTGTGTGATGATGAAATCCAAGGTTATAGTGATTATAGGAGGCCTATGGCAAGGGAACATTTTTATAACTAATCATATTTGCATTGTAGCTTAAACCTTAAAGCAAAATAACAGAACATATTTCAATAAAGCACATTCACCAGAGCCAATTACTGCAGGTGAAATCTACTGTGACTGTTTGACATTTTCCTTCATGGTTGTTCAGGCAGCAGCACAAAACAGAAAATGAAATTAAACCGTTCCACCACAGAATCATTCCTGCACTACATTTCTATCACCTGGGAAGGGTTTTTTCCACACATCTCAAACAGGCTTGTTCAGGCCTCAGAAGACCTCACACTGGGGGTAAAAGGAACATTTTGTAGAAGCAAAAGCTTACAGTATTTCTCAAACACAACCAGTCTTTGTCCTGAAGATTAATGTGCTCTCGCTGTTCTTTTCATATACTACATGTCCGTTTGAATTCCACCCCGATGAGTAAGGAATTACTCATGTTTACTTAAAATACATGAGTTAACATTCAATGCCACTGTGCCTTGCTACGGTGTCATCAGTCTGAACAAACAGTTACTACATTTTCGACATACAGTACATATTTCAGGATTGCTAAATATACCCAAGCTTCATATTATGATTACAACAAACCACAAACAACAGTAGAAACAGTAAAAAAAAAAGGTCAGAAAAGAGATGTGCCTCGGAATAGCCGTGGTTGAACTAACTGTAACATATAAAACGAACAGAAAAAAAACCCAACAGGCTTCCCCGCGTTTAAAAACCGGAGATGTAAATATTACCCATTCCTCCTGGCGCTCTTCACCGCCGGCTCTTCGGCGTGTGAATAGCGTCCCGCGCTCCTGAAGTGCCCGGCGATTCGAGCGGAGTGAACGTTTTTTGGCTTTTGGCTCTTGCGTTTTCGCTTGGCCCTGTCTCAGCGCTCCATTACTCACACATAAACAGATTAGAGGCCGGCCAAGAGCGGATTGCATGAAGGGCATGGGATGGGAGCCTGCCAACGGGGCCGCTGCCCCACTTCTTCCCTTTATTGACTTTCCCCAGGACCCGTATACATACGCTCTCCGCAGATAAGAGCTGGGAGCGGAGAGGGGGGAGTTTTGGCAAACACAATCGCGGGCTTGTAAAACTGTGTCACTGTACTGCTGTGAAAAAGAGTTCAGAAGCAGCAAGGACAAACCGGCACTTTTAGTGAAGTTTATAATCACTCACAGGAACGTATTAGTCCGCCTTCCAGGTAATTTCCAGGTAATTTAAGCAACTATGTCGCAATGCTATTTCTACATAGCTATTCTCTCTCTATCTCTCCATCTCTCTATCTCTCTCTCAATTTGCTTTATTGGCAGGACAACCACAGCCACATTGCCAAAGCAACACATGCAACACACAGGCACAATGTATCTCTCTCTCTCTCCCTCTCATCCCCAAATCTTCTAACTGTAATTTATTGCCGGGCTTTACAAGAGCAGCATTTAAATTTCAGTGGGGCTTGAGGTTGTAATGATGTGCCACTTTGCTTACCCAATGACTTGACTGAGAAAAATGTGTGCACTGCTAAGACCTTAACCTTACTCCTCACAATTTTCTCACGTTCCCTCTGAACAAACACCTTCCATTTAAGGCGGATCCCTCAACACTGAGTGAAAAAAACTATTTCATAAAAGCCAATTAAATTAATAAAAAAATAAAAGTAAAAAAGGCAGTCTACGGCAGGCACAATGTGTGAGGATTGTTATTACGGTTATCTTGTACTTGGCAGTTGCCATTATCTGGTGATCTATAACTGTGGCATTTTACCCTGGAATACAAATGAACCCCCCAAGGTAAATGGAAAATGTTGATTTCAGGGTGTTATCTGCAATCCTGGTGATGGAACATCTGAAACAACACTACCATGCATACATCACAAGTGCAGAATTTTCTTGTTTGTGTGATAACTTAACAATTTTGGGTCAGCCTTCACACAATGTGTTATGCACACATAATACAATAAATGCAGCCATCTTATGACAATTTGTCATTTGACAGAGTTTTTTCTCATATACAATACCGTGCCCTCATTTGGCAGACAAACTGTTAATACTAATACCAGTACTACTACTACTACTACTACCGTACTACTACTAGTAATAATAATAATAATAATAATAATAAATATTTCAAATGAATAGATTTCATTATTGGAAAGTGACCCATTTCTAATGGCTCCCCATTCCACACAATCCGTAATCTTCGCTGTTCTAAAGCTCCATGGTATAATCACCTGATGGGTAATGACGGCAGTGGACACACCTAACCCTCACATCCTCTATCTGCAGTACTCATCCCAGACCCATCTGTATGCCTTTCAATGAACAAGGCAAATGAGAACGCTGGCAGAAATATTAATATCAATGTACTGCAGTAGGGGAAAAATTCCTGTCACTTCAGATCTGTCTACACAGAATACAGCTTCTGTCTGTAAGAACAAGGGGAAAATCAATCCTCTCTGTTCTCTTTCTCTCTCTCCCTATCTCTTTCTCTTTCCCTCTCTCTCCCTCTCTCTCTCTGATTGAACTATACAGCAGATGGCACTGCCATACACAGAAGGAGAAAAACATACACAATGAATAAATGATACCTTCCTCGCTAAATAATGCTGTGTGCTCCCCGATCCCCTTCTGAAAAAAGGAACTGCTCTATTTTTTAATCATATATAGTTAGAGGGCTTGCTCAACGGTATTATCCGGGCTTAAAGCTTCGCTGCCATCTAAATGTGTTTATTTTATGTCATATTTGTTTCCTTGAATACTCAGAGGCCCCACATTTCTTCCGGTGTCTTGCGTTCGTACAGCAGAAACACGGCCGGTCGGATGTAATCCCGCGCGCCCCTGCGTCCGGGCCGCATGGGGCGCGACAGTGGCGGTTTGGGAACGGGGAGGGGCTACGGGGCGCTATACGGGCGCGCGTGCGCTACGCGGCGGACCGAACCGCTGACAGCGCTGATGCGCTGCAGCGTAGCGCGTGTCACCTTTCCTCCAGACCCACACTGCTTCGTCACCCTCCCTCCCTGTTTACTTCAGAGTGCGCGGCATCAGCTGAATCTCGCGCAGTAAATATTTCATTTATGGATTTCCTTAAATCATTCATCGCTCATAACTTGATACGCCGTTTTTCATAGAGCGGCGGAGCTGGCTCCTCTTCCTCATCTTCCTCCCGGCTCCACCGGCTGGGTGGCTTTGTTGTCCTTTGTTGGACACACAAGAGCTGCAGATAGGAACTTTTCTCAGCCCGGGATGGTCTCTCCGGAATATTGATTGTCAATATGAAATGCCCTGTCTGTCAAGTGCTCCGCAATCTCAATTTTACACCGCGCTGCATCTGCCAGCGTCTCCAGGAAATCAGCTCGAAGGAATGAACCCCCAAAAGCAGGAAATTACAGAGCAAAATTGCTGAAAAATATGAAAACTCTATCCAGGCTATGTTTCTTTTAGTTCACTGAAGTCCTCTGTACCACATGGTTTGCTCAGCCAGCTTTATAAACTCATGACCAACTGTTATTTGATCATTATCTAATGTAAAACATTCTCTCTCTCCCTCCCTCCCTTCCTCAGGCTCTCTCTCCCTCTCTCTAGCAGGCATGCACACACACACACACACACACACACACTCAGGGCCTCACCATTTCAGACTACTTGCATGAAAATATTGTTCTAATTTTACTAGCCTGGGGGTATAGCTATTATTACAAGAAATAGAAAATATGACAAGAAAATGAATACTGGCTAGCCACAGAACTACTCTGAATTATTTATATCCCTGGTGTTAGAGAGCTGCGCACTGACAACTAGTTGCCCTCTAGTGTCACTCCGGGGTATTACTCATAAAATAATGACCTCATATAACCAAGGAATGTGTAATGACACAATTCTATGTGGACATTCATAGAAATTGCATGAAAAATGATAAATTAATCACTTCAGCTCTGAAGAAAAACAGACATAATGACAGTAGGACTGAAAGCGTAAAACAGAATAGATGAAACTCTAAGGAAACATTGCCACAGTCTTTTTTAATGCCATACTAAAGGGAGGTGTTTAATAAGTTATCAAACATGTCTTACTCGTTGCAAATAAGCATTAAAATAAGCAACAGCAGTGATGACCATCATGGTCAGATGGCTTAGCGTAAACAAAATCGCTTCCTGCTAACTTTGAGCTCACACATTTTCTTCAGAAAATAAAAATAGATTAAACAAACAAATGGGCTCCAGGCAACATGTCATCTCCACCATCCTTAAAACATCACAACAAACCAAAATAAAAACCGTAATGGGAAAAGAAAACCTCCTAAAAAGTCTCTATTACTCCCTGCGTGTCATCTAACAGCACAGACACAGTCACAGGCACTGAGCATGCTGGGTCTGAAAAGACTTGGCAAGGGGGCAGCCATTGCTACAGCAAGGTCCACTAACCCCGGAACAGGGCGCTACGAGCAGGATTTATAGACATACAAATTAACGGCCCCCGCCGAACAACAGATGCGCTGTAACAGAATCCCCGCGCTCGACGTTTACTTAGTATATCTTCCATACGCTGCATTTCATCCTCATTTAGAAATGTCACACACAACGGGTGACCGGGGGGGGGGGCAGGGGGGTTGTATGCAATGCAAGTTTATCTGCTATCCCTGGCATGTGTCATTGAGTCATCCCACTTCTCATAAATCCCATTTTATAACCCCCCACCCCCCCGCTAAAGCACACCCTTCCCCTGCCCCTCTCTCTGAATGAAGACACTCATACGCGCTGTGGTTTCGCACAGTTCTTGCCATCTGTATTGACATTTAATGAATGGGGCAATTAACACTTAGATTCCAATGGATTTCAAACAGCTTCCCTGGCTGATGTCATTTACATTCCAATCAGGAGAAGATATCTTCTTGGCGTGCAAAGCAAGGCTGCTTATTTAAAAAAATATATCTGTCTCAAATTAAATATTTAATCACGAATAAAAAAGAGGCACATGCGCATTTAAATCTATGCAAACATAATATAAGAATATGTTTAATTCATAACGCATATGGACAAATGCAACATTACACTCCCTTACAATAAATATTTCATACGGAGGGGGGGCGTGGAGGAAAGATCAGTAGCTTCCAATTTTAAAACTGCTAGAAAAATAATCTACAAGAGGGTAATCACAGGCGCCGCGATACATTTTTCAATATAAATTGCGCCGCCTTCTCCGGGCGAATTCACGCGCGGCGAAAATTAACATCAGAATAGCTGATGCAACTGCATTACTGCCAGCATGGAGCAAATGCAATTAGTCTGACAGATGCAATGCTAAAAGGAGCGCTCGCGCTGCAGACTGCCATCAGAACTGTGTGCCTGTGTTGTTCCTAATGCATGTGCCCTGTGGGGTTATATAACCGGTCACAATGCACTTCTCCAGCCTGCTGCTCTGTCTAAACTCCACTGCCCCCCGACTAACTTGTTCGGGGATCTGTTGGGGGCGGTCAGGCGGAGCAGAGATTTCGAGAGATGACGTCGCACTTGATACGGCGGTATCGCTTCTCCCTCGCTTACTTATTTATTTAGACGTAGTGCAACTGCAAATTAAAAACACCTAGTTCTTCCTACCCCGTTTTCCATTAGTGTATTTACATGGACCGGGGTCAATTCCACAGGAAATTAATTGCGATTCAAGTCATGGATTGAAAAATGGAGATTTTCTTTTTTTTAATTTCAGCTTCAATTCATTTCCTGGATTGGTTGAACTTCAATGGTGAAATTGAATTGACCCCAACCCAGATACATCAGGCCCACTTAAAGTATGTGTTATGTTGCGGATATGCATCTAAGAATTGTATAAGCACTTTAATTATTCTGTTTTATTTCAGGAAAAGCTATACCAACTGTAGACAGGGGGAAGGAAGGGGGGAGAGAGATACAGAGACAGAGAAAGGAGAGAGAGATAAGCGTTCTCTCTAAACGAGAAACGCTGTTAATTAAAAAAAGGTTGAGCGGAGAAATGTGTAAACAATGGTACTTGATCTAGAAATTGCATGGCAATTTAGCGTACACTGGTAACATAATTCAGTCCCAGTGACAACATTATCTGTTCATTTAGCTTGCCTTTAATCTTTGCTTTTGAATGAATGGGGTAATGTGAATGTGACCCCTCCTTTTTCCCTTCGACTGGGAGGGATTTGGGCTGTCAAGCTGCTCGACCATGCCTGTTTGTTCATCTCCATATATAAGGTCAATTCCACGGAGGGTCCACCTACCACAAAGATATGGCAGCTCCTAACAGATTTACTGACTAGCTTTTTAGTGCACATAAGTATATAGAGCAACATGTACCTTTAATCATACTCAGGACAGGCCTATGCAATAAGTCCTCTTTGTAATACATATTCCACTGCTAACAACCTTCAGAGCAGGGTAACCGGTAGTTATCTTAGTATTTATGGTGTAATTGAAAATTGGAGCACACACACACACACACACAAACACACAATGAATAGTGAACTTTAGAACATATTATGACTTTGAGCCAAATGGTGGAGAACCTGAAACAGGATGAAGCTGTTGTTATCTGCATGTATGATTTCAGAGCCATGGCTGAAGGCCAGTCGCTAATCATCATCACACAGCAAACAGTGGACCTGGAGTCCCCATGACAACAGGCAACTGGGGCCGCATGTATATTTGCAAGAAACATAATATAACTTTGAAGTCAGCGCTCCGCACCTCCCCAGGTGAGCTGGCTGCACAGACATGATGGACCCCATTCTTCGCAGGCACACACAGACATCAAGAGGACATTCACACCTCCTATTATTTTTCCTGGTGTTAAAATTACAAAGATAAAACGTGGGCCCACAGGCCCAAGGTAAAGTAGCCCGTCCAAGAAGATGCGTCTCAGAAATGATGACATCATCTAACCATCTGATTACACTCTGATTTAGGTATCAGCCAGCGCTGACAGTTAAAATTTTACAAAAGCCGGCCATCTCCCTTTCCCCGTTTCTTTTAAACCCTTCCCTTTCTTCTTTCATTTGACAGGTTTCTCCAGTGGAGAATGGAGCCAAGTTTCAACCACACTACATCTTCTTCGGATATAATTAAATCTGTCGTCATTGCGTTGATAACACTCAAACATTTATCACCATTGACTTAGGTGGGCGTTTGCTCATTGAGTGCAGTTTCTGAAAATAATATTTTCTACTAGAAATACTAGAACAAACATCTGTACCTACATTTGACTTTCTTGCAAGCTAAAGCTGTTGTTGTTTATCTGTTCGCATGGAGTATTAAGTTAGACATTCACAGGCTACTGAGTGTGGGGGAGGGAGAGGGGGAGGGGTGTATGATGAGGGTCTACTTTTGTTTGTCAGGGGAAGCCACCCCAGCTAACACCAGTACAGATGGACAAATGTCCACAAATGACAAGCCAGTTCCCATCTCCATCCCCTCCCCTGGGAAATCTGATTGAAGAATAGGAGAAAAGAAAAACAGCAGATCTGCTCACGACCCCCCCCCTCCTCTTTTTCTCCCCCTTCCTCACAATATTCAAGGACCCCCCCCCCCACACACACACACACCCTTCCTTCTAGCTACAGCATCCAGCACTCACTATAAACACATTTGCATATCATTTGTAAAACCTTGAATCTGCAAGTTCTTCACTCCTGGCAAGATGGGTCAACAAAGTTAACCTGCAGGGACCCCGCTGCTTGATATGGTCTTCCATGCAGCCGGCGAATGACAGCGCCCATTTATCTTCCACGCAGAGCGTCAGCGCAGACGGGAGGTGTCCTCCCAGACCGCTATCTGAGACCGCAAATCTACAAGTAAAACACGGTGATGCATCCTCATCATCCCGGCCTAAAGGCCTTCCTCTCTTTAGACTCCCCTTTTGTGCCAAGTCCAAATAAACTCACAATAATAACTAGAATTAACGAAAGATGGGAGAAACCAGCAATTAATTAAAGCTTAAAATAATTGTGAAATATTTCTGTTCTTCTCCGCCTCTCTTAATGCAGTATGTGTTTATGAAATATACACGGCTAAAAAAAATGAAAAAATAAACAAACGGTGATGCCAGGAATTTCAATTATAGTGTTCACGTAAAGTAATTGTTGGCATTTGCTGCCATTTCGAAGTCAATTGTACCGGCGAGAAAAAGCTTTTAAGGCTCGGAAAAGCAGGTTTGGATGAGCAATATTAAACTGCTTTGTTATTAAACCAATAATATGTATGCTGACATGCTCTTGCTGGGTTTTGGTATTGTGCTGTTCGCAGCAAGCACGCAGAGGGCTCCGAAACGCTTTCTCATCACGACATTGTCATTTGTAACAACGCTTACAGTGTGCGGTGACAGCACTGGGCTGGCGCCAGCCAGCTCTGCTCCTATGTGGGCTGAAGACAAAGCCCGACAATCATCGGGCTTCTGTTGCGGGATTTCTCAATGTAAAACACATTCACATCCCAGAGACTTCAATGGAATCATTTGTTTTTAATAAATGGACTGTAACGCAGTTAAAACGGTCGTAATAAACCTTTCGGTCCCCCGTGTAAAACGCGTCCCCGCAGAACCTCGTTAGCTGATTGAAAATATCGCACGTCTCACAGCGGACCTTCACAATGAGCGATGTTCTGAATGAGCGCGCCGATCAGTAAGAACCAGAGACAAAGAACATAGTTTGCTACCGAGATACAAAATGGTGGCTTTCCGCAAACGTACAAGGACCGCAAGAGTGCAATCACGACAGCACTGCTACCGACTCATTACCAAATTATTCCTGTTGGAGATGGGAGGCATTTATTCTGACATTTCTAAGGGAATCATGAATGAGTACTGGTGAATGCATGCCAACGCCGCCTTCTGTTCCACCCTTTTCATTGCTCGAGTGTGTGACACAAGCGCAGTTAGCTACTGGAGTTATTCTCCGGAAGTGCGTGTGCACAAGCAAGTTTTCCGGTCGGATGCCCTCCGACCTACAGTATGTCGCCTCGCTATTTTACGGTAGGCTACCATATGCCTGGTGGTTGCAGGCGGAAAAAGCCATGTCAGGGTTAAAAAAAAGAAAACAGAGTGTCAGCTTAAAAAGGTAAAGATTGGAGAGACTCAAACAAGAACCATTAGTCATAGCAACACTACCGTCTAATTTGGAGGGCTGGCTTTTCAAAGACTGGCTGTAATTATTCCTTATCGCACACTTTTAAATGGCCTTGTTGATACAGCGCGTTCTGTTTCACACGCTTGCATTCCCGTTCCCATAATGATACATGATTTGTATTTGTATTTTGTGGCATACAATGACTGGGGGAGAAAGCCAAGGCACAAACCAACTAATTGTTAAGCTGAACCGGAGGGCTATTAAGGCCACAACTGCACTGCTCTTCAAAATGTAGTCAATTATTTCTGCATGAATGGCCTTGTGCTATGCAAACTTATAATACACTGCAGCTCCCAAGTCAAAGAAAGCCTATAGCAACAGCTTTTGTAAAAAAAAAGAAAAGAAACATACATACAATAAAACAGATATCGCGTATTTTTAACTAAACAGCGGTTACTGTGATATTTTCTGAAGGCTGCTTTCTAATTTTGAAGCAGGCCAAACCACTCAACTTTATGACAGTTAATTACAGTGAAATACAAAACTAAGCAAATTCATCCCAAGGGTTCACTGCTGTCAGTACGGTATGCAAAAGTCAATGAGTTACTACCATAACAACCTTGAGAGGAGAAAGAAATTAAGGTTTACACAACCAAATTGTAGAATTCAAATAAATGTAGCCAAATGTGTCATCTATCATAACCATTTCACAGTTTATTATGCCACTTCTGGGAATGTTTCAAACTTGTTCTGCTCAATACGCATGAAAATCCGTTCAGCTTTAGTATACCATTGTCTGTTTATTTTATTGGTAAGCCCGATATGCTTAGCCATTAACTTCCAACGGACGTCTGAGGTTACATTGCGGGTCACTTTTGACACCACATTTCACCAGTTATTAAATTATTGCCCGGGCTGAAGTTGGAAAAATATGTCACGCAAGTTTGAAAACGACAACCTTGCCCTATTTAAATGGCCTCCATTTCTCATGCAGTACATTAATGTCATTCAGTCGCAGAATGACTTGTCCCCTGTTATGTCGGCGCTGCAGCAGAAATGAATGGGGAAGCATAACGCACATACAGCGGGCATCTGCAGGGAGTCTGCAGCAGTACCTGGAAATGAGTCTGTGGGGGGTGTTCAGGGTGGGGGGGGGGGGGGTGAGATGGGCCAAGCAACCACAATAAAACCTAGAGGGCCTCATGCATAAAGCCTTACGTGAGGTGATTCAGGAATAATTTGCACTCCATTCAAACAGAGCAGTAATGATTCCGAAATATGAATCATCTTCAACCGTGTCGCTGCCCTGGTAAAAAAAAAAAAAAAGCAGATATAACAGAAGGGATTCCATTTTGTGTCCGTTTAGTCATTTATCAGCGTGACAGATGGAGTCGTCGCTGACACTTGTGGGAAATAAAAATCTGAGGTCAGAAACGATAGCGGCGCTGGACCAGGGTGTTTATTCTGAGTAGCAGGACCGGACTGATCTCAGGTCAGCTCGCGTCCGTCAGCGAATGCACGCATCAGCAAACGGCAGCTATGCCACCACTCTCAATACAGCGGTGTCGGAATGAAGTCAAACCACGCTGAGAAATGCCTTCCTTTAAAAAAACCTACATCCACTTAGAGACAGATGTTTGACATAAATACAAACACATATACCAGTCTGCAACAGAAAACATATGCTATGGCCTAGTGGCATATGTTTGCAGGGATGACAGACAAAATAAATTAAGATATAAAATTAAAAATTAAAAATTCCATATTAACATGAACACAAAAACACAAAAAAATAATTTCGATAATTGAGCATATGGGAACACTAATGCCTTTTGTGTTCATGCGATGCATGGCTGCCCATGTGACGCACTCATGATCTCTGTTATGTGTCACAACTGCTCATTAATACGCATCACGATCGCCAGAGTCAATGCTGGGAGCTTTGAACTACTGCCAGACTGAGAAGTTCTACTAACAGAACTTTGACCTCTAAACGTATAACTTCAACCTTCATTTAAATCTGGAATCTCATTGTGTGTGTGTGTGTGTGTTTTTTTCACATGCTGAATCCAACCCCAACTCCACCCCCTTGTGCTAACTGCAGTACAAGGGAAGAGAAAAGATTAATCAGTATCTTGCTCTAAAAATACCCATCTGAGCAGTTCACATGCTGCTCAAGTTCCCCTTAAAGCAGATTTGCTATAGCTGTTGAGCTTATTGGCTATTGTTTTCGATGGTGAAGGGGAAAAAAAAAAATCCCCTTTCAAGGATTATTAATAATGTGATGTTAAAAGCACAAGGCTGAACTAAATACAGCACTCCATGTGCCATTTAAGAACATTACATAATAAAGGCACACAAAATGTGCTGACCTTCAAACACTCAAAATCCATTTTACAGACTGCAATAAATGAAACTAAATGGGCCGGCCTTTCAAATGCAAACAATCTGCTTAGCATAAGAACCCAGTTGAACAACGCCCAGCCTTATGTTATTAATTACTGGAAAAACACTGCGCTTTGTCTTCACCTCGCTGTCATTTCTACGAAGCGGGATAGATGCCTTTCAGTAACAGCATCTCAGCTGACCTCCTTATTCCCAGCGTATTTTGTCTGGGAATATGGGCCGATACGAGCGGACGAATACGTGGCGTCCGTCCAATAAGAGCGACCGGCTGTTTACGTTCACATTTGGGCCTCTGACTGCATACGGAGTTGGGGTGGGGGGGGGGGGGGGGGGGGAAACATTCTCTGGCAGCAACCGGCAATAGCACGCGGTGGACCATAAACAAAAAGAAAAACGAGACAAACGACAAACAGTGTACAAAAAGGCTCGGCCGAATTCGCGATATAGCGAGGCAGGAAAGCAAAAAAACGATAAAAAGCTCGCCTGAGACGGACGTCACGCGGCCAGTGACGAGCCTGCATAATAACGTCCTTACCCATGACACCATCTATCAACAGCCATCTCAATATTCTTCTCAGGAAAAGGAGCTGCTTCTGGGGCCAGCATGGAGGGCCTCTGCCGCTCCACTCTCTCACATTCCTAAAAGCCTCGCAGAGAGGAATAATGACTAACTGTGTACTAAGAAGAGGAGGAGGAGGAGGAGGAGGAGGGTGGGGGGGTACAAATAAATAAATAATGAAAACAAAGGAATTCTGCCTGTAATAGGGAAGTAATGTTTTCCTGATGGCGCACAAAGAAGTCCTTGAAACACTATTTGCTTTAAACCTATTATCAGATATTTTTGTGTGTTCTTTCAGATCCATGTACTCAGACTCATTAAATGTTTATGGGGGAAGGCGCGCGGATGTCAGTGCGGCAATAAATCATCGAGGCTCCGAAGCCTCGCGAAAGCAGCGAGCAATCCCTGCAAATCAGCCGGCGTGTAACCTTACAAAGAGTTAGATGAGATTCCAGAACAATAATTAAATGCTGCATCAGGCTTTAAGTGACATTTTATTTCAGACTCCAGTATATAAAGCAGGTTTTTTTTATTTTTTATTGCCGGTATAAAAATTATTCTGAGCCCCTGAAAGGAAGGTTCCATTTTTTTGGCATGAATTATTTATTTTCCCTGTAAGTAGTCTGCTGGGGATACAAGAGACTAAAAATCAAGCTCAATATTTTCTTTCTGGGTGCAGCATTCCAAATCAATGCACATCATAGCCACATTTCTGAAGTTACTTAATAACAGCAGAGGAAAAAAAAGCCATTCAAGTGTTGACATGCAGTGTTCTTTCTTGAAAGCAAAGCAATACTTTTGAACAAGAAATGTCGACTCTCCATCTCCTGAGGATTTATTGCCAAGAATGAGCTCTTTGACTAAAGAGAGCCAGGAGCATAATTAGTGCAAATCACAGTGGAGCACACTAAAAATAACAGCACAACCTCAAATGTCAAACCTAACAGATAATCCATTCCTACAAAGTGAGTGTGAGTTATTGGTATTTCGTAAAAACATACACGCACACACAGGCACAAACACACAAAATAATTACTATATCAAGAAAACACCGACATTATACGAGACCCTTAAGCACGGGATGAACACAGAGGCTGTTTGTACAGAGGTTGAAATCAATTTAGTTACACAATCCAGGAAAGATTACTTTCTGCGCTGGTTTGTTCACAGACAATTGTTATGCCGATTACATCATCCCTTACTACAAATTTAACAACACCAGGACTCCTACACAGCAGGTTCCCAGCACTTTAATAAAGTATTTCGTATAACTCAAAACTGTCAGCAGGCTTAACTGCAGAGGCCCCAAGCAGCATTAGAGGAAATAGCAATTTGATTTTAATTTGACAATGCATTACAAAACAGTAACTGGAATTTTTACATTGCTGTCTCCTCTCGGAAGTCCTTTCAGCTGAGAACATTATCAGCCTGAATTTCTAACGCAGTCCATATTCACAGCAACAACATGACACAAATAAAAGAACACAGGGGGATTGTGGGAAGGGCAATGTTCAATAATGAGGAGTTTAAAAATCCTTTCTGAAAGCTGGTGATGGTGGGCCAAAATTCCCCAGGAACCAGAGGAATGATTTAGCCATCATGTAAGAGGGCTACGGTAAATACGAGCCCTGTGTAGACAAGCTATTGTCTTTATGAGTTTCTGGCTACGAGCCCCATCGTTTAAGTGCGGATCGAATGTCAGCCTGCTTGCATTTTAAGACTTACACCCCAACAACTGGAAACCATCACACAGGGGAATGTATACCTTGAAATCATTTGGCATTCAAAAAATATAAGTTAAGCATTGCAGAATTAATCTGATGTGATAAAACAGTGACCCTGCAGACATATTGAGCTAACCGCAAATGACATGTGCACGCCATTTTATTTGAAATCCCTGTACACGTTAACCTCCTGTGTGATGTTACTCAAGGCAGTTCACCGATGGAGGTTGTAATAACCTGCATCTGGCTGTCTTGCATGTTATTCATTAAGGAGTAAGGGAACAGCATACCTCCCTGTACAATTGTACAAATTCCACTCAGGAGGAAAATGCTTTCAGATTTTAAGAATTTTTCTGTCAGAAACAAGAAGACTGTAGGGAATAGTTCTACCGAGACTATTACCTGGGAAACAAGTAAAAAAAAACATTTCAGGCTTTCAAATTCTCTTTGATTTAGATGTACAGATGATGTGTACAGCCATCAACAAAATGAAAATGACTGTGCTCTAACAATCCATACAATCCAAAATTAAATAATGAGCCAACATATAATGCCATGCCTCATTTTCAGAATAAAGCAAAGGATCGCTACAAGCCATTTTTCAGCATCTGTAAGTAGTGGTGTGCACACTAGAAAATAGTGTTTACAATACCTTCTGTTTTTTTAGGCCTTCATACAATCCCTACTTGAGTGTCTTAGATGATTACTATGCAGTATAATTTATATTCAGGATTGTACATGGTTCCATGGCAGACCTGAAATGGATCTGTTTGTAACATCTGGATATCATTAATAACCTGAATTAAATCCACCCAAGACAAATGCAGGCTCTAAAGAGGCTCTGATGGAATCCTGAACATGTTCCCAGTTCAGGAAATGCTTATGTTTTGCGAAATGTCGACAGCACCGTTTGAAACAAACAAACCACGAGTATTTAATTTTCTTTTCATCCCCAAAGGGGAAACTAGGACAATTTCATATCCTATGTGGTCAAATGAAAAGCTTGCTATAAATAGCAAAAAAAAAGAAAAGAAAAAAGGATCTTCTGCAAATGTGCAGAAATGTTTATTTAAAGCTGCGTGCCTTTGCAAACATGGAGGATTGCAACAGGAATTGGCCAACTAATTCTCTCTTATGTTCCATAATTCATCTGGCAGGGAATAACAGCATATAGGAGACAAGCCTGATGTTGCGCAATATTCTAAATAAAAACTTTCCATACGCTAAATGATGAATCTTTTCCCAGTATCTAATTATTCAGATTTTCCATGAGCCACATGTTCTCACCAGAGACTGGCCCACTTGTGTGTACCTTCCCAGCACCTTAATGGCACTGCACTGCTGTTCTCGGGAAGGAGCTGCATATTTTTTGATGCAGCCAGGAAATACCAATATTATGCTGAATAATTCCCCAGAGACTAAGCTCAATCCTCAGAATATTTTAATAAGCATACACCGTTTCTTTCTGCCGCTTGAAACACAGCTACAATTACATACATGCACACAGATAGAACTGCTGAGATCTGCAACAGAAATGACAGTTACTTTCACACGTGGGAAGGGGGGGGGTTAGAAAAGGAAATAAATGACCCATTTTCATTGCAGTATTTGTGTTAAACATACCCACGGTACCGAGCGAGACACAAAATGAAATTTGAATGCAGCCTGCGGATTGAAAGCTCAGACCTATTGGGGCAGTAACGTAATGCTGTTTTAATGTGATTTATGGAGGTACAAATTATCAGCAAGCTTCAAAATAAAAGCCCAAACAAAGGGCATTTCGGTGATTAATAATAATAATGCCTTCTCGCTGTTATGCGCATCTTTTCCATTAGACAACCAGATAACCTTCATGCACTCATTCATCAATGGTATGCGCAAATCAGACAAAAATAATCCACCATTTTCATCATGGAAAGCTAGCCTGGACAGACCATTAAATTGACAAAAATATTTCCAGATGTAAGGTAAACTCCAGATGAACACAAACAAAACACCCACCTTATTTAAAAAGAGAAGAATGCTCAATGACAGGCCAAAGACCTCCACAAGACTAAGCATTAACATCACATTATAAACAACAACTGTCAGCCCAAGTAATGAGAGGTTCACTTCAATATTATTTTACTAACACAGAACTTGTTCGTATCCTTAATAAACCCTTATAGTTCTTTCCTTAAACTCAAAGCAGGAAATGATCTGAGACTTAGAAAGACTGCAGAGGATTTACACACATCATCTTGGAAGCTGTGTTCAATAATTTACCAGTCCTTCCATTGCCCATATAAACAGACTCATCATTCCCAGAGGATGACTCCTCATACAGCTGAGCTGGGCTTTGTCCTTCTGTCAGAGGGGAACTTCTTGCCATCTGGAACTTGCGGAGCGAGAGCAAAACATTTTTAATACAACTCTTCACTGTTTGTTACTACTAGTTGCAAATTGGGAAGAGATGTGTTTCAAAGGCAACGAGGAATGTACTGCAATAGCTGTGGAAAGCTTCTGCAAGACACTCTGTGAAGCAGAGGTCAAGGTCAGGGCCTTCAAAACCATGTAAAGAGAGGTTCCCGCCTCCTGACCAGTCACAGAGCGGGATCCCCACCCCTCGTCCACCTGGAGCACGGCCCAGTAAAGTGGGGACCAGACAGCGGCAAATTTACAACTCGCTGTTTCCTTAAACAGAAAGAAACGAAAGAAAAAAAATCACATGTTCAAAGAGGCAAGTACTGTACTCCCTGTGGCACTTCCATTAAAAAAATGAAGGAAAGCAGGAATCTCGATTCGCTCCAAGGAACAGTCCACGGATTACAAAAAAAGCAAGGCTGCAACGTGTTGTTCCGAATGTATTTCCAGAGTACAATGTTCAGCAGAATTCCCCCCTTCTGTTGACTAAACTTGTCTGGACCCTCTATGAAATTCTTTGGACTTTATTTCTTCATTGCTGTGTTACACGGTTCAGAAAACAGCTTGTCAAAGAGTTCTCAGAAAGCAGGGGATTTTTCTGCCAAGTAACCATAATTCCAAGCATAAAAAAGTACTTTCAAATTTTCTCAGACGTGTTTTGCATCAAAAATACAATCGTTCCCTATGTAATACAAACGGCATATGGTAACTCTTGTGAGAACAGTGACTTCATAGCATGAGACCATGAGACTTATTAACCCTGTCTAGCGTTAAAACACTGTTACTGAACTGGACTCTCTGTCTGCTTGTTGAAGTACTTAATAAAAACGCAGATTCAAAGTTTAAGAGAAGTTTAAAAAGCAGAAAGGCATCCATATAAATCAATGTAGCTACCTGGCAAATAGCTTTCATTGTCTTACCCATTTTAAGCATTTTCATTTCCACATCAAAAGCATATATTATAAGTGCTGTAGGAGCTTTTGAAGATAATTAACCCTTTCAACAACTGTGTCACAAGGCAATTCTAGCATTGCTGTCTTTGTTGGTTCTTCTCAATCCAGTGTCTACTGGTCACACAGGGAGGGATATGATTTAAACTGAGTACGAATCAAGGAGCAAAACAAAGGCTAATTAGACAGTTATGGTAATTGCTATGACAAAGACCCCTAAGCCACAGAGGAAAATGCTCTTGTTGCATCTCAGTGGCACACCTACTGTTGAAGGGTCAAAGGTCACTGGTTACAGGATGCAATTACACACGTGGATGTTCTCTGATGAAGAAAGACCCGTAGAGATAGATGACTCTGCTTTTGAAGAGTGAAAGCTTTGCCCTGTGGGTTCCTTTCGGTCAGTGCTACCACCACCACTTGATCACTGAGAGAGTTATTTTCCGTTCTGTTAACCACAGCGCTGTGACCAAATTTCAATTGCTCCTATGAAATTTTACCTCAAGGCTAACAAGACTCCTCCAACACAACCCCCATATATACACACTCACTGAGCACTGCATTAGACCTGTACACCAGCTTGTTAATGCCAATATTTAATTACAGACCAAATGTCAGATTGGGGAAGAAATGTGATCTAAGTGGCTTTGACTGTGAAATGATTGTTGGTGCCACAGAGGGTTGTTTGAGTATCTCAGAAACTGCTGGGATTTTCATGAACAACAATCTCGACAGTTTGCAGTTTTTTGTTTTGCGAAAAACAAAAAACATCCAGTGAGCAGCAGTTCTGAGAGCAGAAACTTATGAATGAGAAAGGTCAGCGGAGAAAGGCCAGACTGGTCGAGGCTGACAGGAATGTGACAGTAACAGTAATAGCACAACATTACAACCGTGGTATGCAGAAGAGCTTCTCCGAACACACAACTCTTAAGTGAATAGACTACAGCAGCAGAAGAGCAATAAGTCTAAAGAATAAGTCTAATAAATACCTAATAAAGTGCTCAGTGAGTGTATATAGCTGCTTCTACGCTCTAAATGTTGCCTTGTTTGGAAACTTAACTTTACTTTCATGTCCAAGGTTCTTTGCAGTGGATCAAATTCAACAATGGCCATCAAGCAAAGGCTCATTAACATCTTTGGCAATAACATTTTAAAATTAATGACTCACATTACGCACGCATGCATGAACAAGTACGCATTCATAACCAAGCACACACCCACACAGACATGCGCACACACACATGCACACATAAATACACACACACACAAACACATGGACACGCACGCACAGGGTTGCGACCCCTCACCGAATTCGTCGCAGATGCTCTCGTTCTCAATGAGAGTGGGGTGGTCGAACGTGTCGCGGCAGTAGAGGATCTTGGTGTTGTTGCTAAGGGAGGCAATGCCGCCGAGGGCCAGCACCACATGGTCTGTGAGCAGAGAGGACGGGCGCTCGCGCAGACGGGCGATAACGGACCGGTACCGGCAGTACTGCGGGTAGCTGAGCACCAGAACCTTCCGCTCTTCGTCGTCTTCGCCTGAGGAGAAAGAACAGACAGCGCACCATTAAAAAAAGAAAGAAAAGAACCAATCACAGTCCACCAATCATCTGACTGTTTTACAGTGGGCCCACATACAGTATTCTGCAGTTTAGCAGTCAGCTCCGGGGAATCGGGTGGCCCCATGTACAATATTCACTGCAGGCCTCAGGCATACTACCTATTATGTGTGACCAAGCAGCTGTTTGCACATGATGCTTCCCTGCGTGGACTGGCAGTGGAGAAATGTCTGGGACAGGAGCCATGTCATTCGGTGTAGTCAGATCACAGCATAGCAAGTGTCATACAGAGAGAGGCTCCTGCTTAACCAAGACGTCACCCAAACCCGAATGAACTCCGCTAACAAATCACAGCATCAGGTCGCATGGCATGGCAGGCAGTTAGAGACGCACCCCACCGCTATATCCTCGAAATATTTAACCCACCATTCTGCTATTGCCAGGCAGCTCGGTCTGCATAAAGCCACAGCCAAGAAATGGGAATAAAATACAACCCGCTCCGCGCAGTCGAAAGTGAGCTTGCGTCTGTTGCTGCAGTCAGAATCTATCCGTGTCAAAGGATGTCAGGTAGAACACTATTGTAAAAGCTGACACACAGCATGCCACTCAAAACAACACAATGCTGAAAATTGCTGTGTTTCGCGGAAAAGGGGCATCAAATCACTGAAATATTTTTACACCGAGGCCCTTGCCACCAGTGGTTTTCCACCCCACTCCCTAACCTACTTTCTCAGGATGACAGAAGACTTTTAAAATCTATTACACGTCGTGAAATTTCCGTCCATCACATCTTTTGAAAGGCAAGACTGCAAAAACCCTGAGTTGCATAACCCAGACAATTAGCCGGTGTATTTCTTCTGCATGGCATTTGCGACACAAAAAAGACTTCAGATAAACTTCCTGCACATCGCTCAAGGTGACAGGGAAATAAAGCAGTGATGTTTTAATACTGTACATAGTGTCCCCAGCTCTGAGCTTTTAGTGCAGACAAACAAAAACACACACTTCAGGAATCTGGTTAATCTCTCTCTGTCAATGTTATGAATCGCTAACACCCTTTCCAGAAATTATAGTCCTTGGTGCTTTTCTCATTCCAAATATACTCCCAGTTAATTCCCAGTGGACTTGTGATGTCAGTGCTTCCCATATGTGGGGAGGAATGCTGCATCATGTTTTCCCACTACTGTAGGCCCAAGCTGCCACATTATTCAGAACTAATCTTCCCAGACTTACTGAAACCCCTACCTTAAATATAACACTGGCCCAAATGTAGAGGAATCATTCCACATTTCTGATAAAAGAAAATATTTTTTGAAAATGTTTGGAAATATTTGCTCAGTTTGTACATAGTTTGCCCAGATATTACTAATAATTGAGTGCAGTATTCTCATACGGTATACACATCATAGTCACGTTATATAGTAAAATTACATATACGGATCATAGTAAATGATGTAGTAAATGTTTATACAAACATGTACAGGATGAGTGTATTATATATACAAACATAAACACAACATATATTTCCTTTGTCGTGGTGGATTCACTTTTGCGTTGTGTGTTTGCACCTCACATCAGAGTCCTGGAGGCACTGTAGTCCTCGCGTTGTTGAGCTTAAGTTTACAGCAGGCAATCCCACTGTCTCGTTCCCTCAACGACACAAAACCCTCTCAGCTCTTCTGAAAACCTGACGACACACCTTCCTTCCTCCATGGCCAATCAATGTGTCTGAAAGTGCTTTGAGAAGATCCAGGATTTTATAGGCTACCACAGGCCCGCTAATCCCGCCTGGAGAGTCGGCCCATTGTGTTGGGTGCATTCGCTCTGGGCAGCGATGAGACCAGAGAGGAGGGAGGTAACCCAACCCCCTTTCGCTTCACAGCCATTTCGTTAATAAAATCTACCCTTTTTTAAATAAAGGGATCCTTATCTTAGCAATTTAATTGGTTGGGGCCGCACTATCATTAGAGAGCAGAGAAAATCACATTAGGCAATTTTCTTTTAATACTCTTGACAAGCGCCCTTTGTCAAGAAAACAGGTATGCACAGACTGGTTGCAAAATCAACCTCTGAATCTGCTTGACTAAGCTTCACATGTCTTATCAGATCAGGAAGCATGAACTCCCAATTCTTAACCATGTCAACTATTTTCTCCTGATTTACAATCCATGTCTTCCCATAGAAGGTCTAGACAACTGTGGGAATATTTACAGAATGAATATTCCCACAGAATGAATGAATATCACGATGTGATCTGACTAAAAAAAACATACACCCACACACAACAGTTGTCCTGTTATGGTCAAAAAATGGGAAAATTGTACTTATATTGTAAAATATTTTTGGGATTACATAAATTAGTCAGTTATACAGGAGACCAATGTCTCTACAAAGTTAATGTTTTCCTACTGGTGCAAAATGTGACAACGACACATATTGGGGGCAGGGCTTAGTGGGGGACAGCCAAACACAAATGTTTTGATTACAACTTACAAAGCAGACAATATGATCCCAATAACTAGGAGCTTAATAATTTCAAACCTTATGTAGGCACAATTATACCGGGCCTGTTTTTTATTCATAGTGTAGAATTAAAAAATGAAAGGCTCACACCTTATTCATTTGTTAACAATAATGATTCATTAATTATTAATAAATGTAAGTCAGAGGGCATTAATGCACCAGATATGGTCAGCTTGACATGGAAGAGTTTATCCCTGCACACAGTTGAGGACAAAAACAAAAACAAAAATATTAATGATGTAGTGGCACTCAACATTTGCCATGTTCTAACAAGAATGTCTTTTTCAGCCAAACCTGAGATACATCTATGAAACAGGGAATGGCAATGGTCACAACATAGATGCCAGCTTTCCAACTGAAGTGTGCAGTTTTTGTAAATTATTAACACTCTTCCCTTACTCTGAATGTACCCTGAACAAAGGGAGTACAAAAACAACTCACTATGGGGTTAGCACGCAGGAAAATGAATCCTCACATAATTTTAACAATCCAGATAACAGTTGATTACATCAAAAGGTCCTTTGACTATCTTACTTGGAAACCAAGTCTTTCAAAAGGCATTGTTCCATATCAGCCCAGAAACATTTTTTCGACGCCACAGTGGAGTGACTGAGCTCCTTACACAAACAATTGGCCGTGTGTTCCCTCCAATGCAGATTCTGCATAACCTTCAATGTCTCACCAAATCATACACGAGTTCCCATGAAGCACAAACACAGCCACTAAAAAGCATTCCTTGGGGGCCCCACCCAGAGATCCGAGCATTTCTCAATATCTTTCGATTCAGTCTCAACAAACAACAAATGCTTTTTTCCCCCTGAATTAAAAAAGTAACAGGTATTATGGTATATTGTCGAGTGAGAGAGAACATAGCCATAATGCCAGAAAATGGCAACTGCCAATTGCTATTCTGAACACTGAAGTCAACACTGCAGTCTTGTGTTGACACTAGAAAGTATGTAATTATAATTAACCGTATAAAACCACCTATCATCTTAAAGGGCTATTTTTGTGATTGTTGACTGAATATCCCCACATATTGCATATTTCCAGTACACAATACACATTTTTTTAATCAGATTTGCCATTTCCACTAAGGACCATGGCCTCTATAGTTGTTGCTAGGGTGTACAGCATGGTTTACACAGTTAAAGAAGGGGATTAAAACCCTGCCATTACTCATGCTGAGATCCCAGCAGATTATGTTCAAACAAGCACAACATTTTTTCAACATGTGTAACCCAAACTCCTGATAACTAAAAGCACATGCATTTTATTTTTTTGGAATATTTCTAAAAAAATAAATTCTGATCAGATTTCCCATTGACTCCATTCTGAATTATGACGAAATACTTATTTTTACCATCTGTGAAGCCTTCCACATTCTCCATCTTGGCTGGGACGCCTGTGAGGTACTTGTGGGTGTCAACACGCCTAAATGCATAACATGAGTCACACGGTCACACTGGTGTTGAGTTTAGTACTATCAAACAAACAAAAGTAAACACATGAAGCGAACATTAACGAGAGGAGCGCTGTTTTGAATTCAGTGAGTGCTGCTATTTGTTGTTCTACTGGTATCGATTTCAGGGTTGCGCTGTTTTCATTTCGGCGGTCCCCGTTCATGCGTGTAACACAGGCGCTAATAACACAAACGCATCGCCCTCTTTCTGCGACATCAACAGTTTTGAACAAAAGACGTGCCACAGTTAGCAGCAGGCCCGTCGCATCTCAAGCTGTTTGTCTTTATTTAAAAAAAGGAGCTGCCAGTGAAATATGCGAGTAATATAAGGATGCACATTCAGGTTCTGCGCCACCACTAAATATATAAAAAAAAACCTTTTCATATTTAAATGAATTTAATAAGCTCCGCCACTGCTTACATTGTTCCGTGAACTTTCTGGAGCCCTGCACATGCCCTATATTAAAACCCACAAAATCGTTCCTCTTCAGTTCAGATCTGTTCATTAGAAATCATTAGGGGTTGAACCAGCTTTTCTCTCACAGCATGTCTGAAACTCTTCAAAGCGTATCACATTTGTGCAAAGGTTACAAGAAGCCAGAGGAAACCTTCTATTGAAACTATGCTCTGGGTAAATTACCATGCAGGTTTGTCCCTACGTTTAATCACCCAAACAGTCAAATGTGCCTTTCTCTACGCGCCTGCTTTATTTGTGCAATTGCCTACTTAGATGCCAAAAGAAACATTTCAAAGATGTAGGGATAATGTATTACAATTTAGTGAAAATGGACACGGGCATAACCACATACCCTGTTTCTCCCCAGACCACAATAACTTTGCTCTTTATTTGAATCAATTTTTGTTGAAACCTAAATTGCCTTTAGCCACATTTTCCAAAATATACCTCAAATGTCAACGTAAAACACTCCGGTGATGATTTATTTTACCTCATGTTATTTTATTACATTAGACATTCCATTCTCTAAGCCTTGCACTTTCAGTCCGCTCCCTAGCAACCAACCAAAGCAGTGATTTTTGTGCAGCTGGCAGAGTTCCAGTTTTACCAGTCTGTGTTATTGATTGCTAGATTGCAAAGTTTGCATTTAATAGCTTCTGTGCTACATGACAGAATTATACTAAATTTGTCATGCCAAATTGTTCCTTTGCCCGAAGAGACTGCAGTTAAAAACAAAACTAATATATCAACCTGAGCTCGACAAAGCATATTTAGTTGTAAGTACATGCACATCACTCCCCACCCCCTCCCTACTAGCCAGAAAATAAACTGATAAATATCTGTATCATAAAACCATTATTGTTTTAACCTAATGCAACAGTGAGTAAACCAGGAACAAAATGACTTCATAAAGACACGGGAGATCAGATCAAATGGGTTTTATGTACAGAAAACACATTTCCCAATCGCTCCTCTCCGCTATCGGAACTGAAGCAAACACCATTGTTTTTTTATTACAAATGAAAAAAGATAAAGCACTACTCAGTAATCACCACAGAATGCACTGAGAAACAGGCTTGCCTGAAGGTGTACGCTGCCAGAATAGTTGGTCAAAGAGCAGTTTTAGAACAGGATTATCCGGTTAATCTTTAACAATAAAAATTGAGCTCAGTACTTCAAACATAATTCTCTGAAAATGTATTTTGCACCAACTTGTCTGCAAATATGACCAGTTTATTTTATCAACCGGCGAGACACCGAGAACATTGTAGCACTGTGGCCTCTTATGAAGAATCGACAGAAGAAATTAACTTTCACTTTGAAGTTATTTTCCTTATCTTGGCAGTCGACAAACCCTACTGACCTAGCTTGTAATATACAAGAGATTGTGCTATTAGCTAGAGGTAGGCTAACTCATAGTTACTTGTTCGAATAACATGGCAAACATGACTCTCCCTTTTACTGTCCAAACTACTCTAATGTACCAGCAAAGGTAATGTAGCCCCTGCCCGTTAAAACTGTCTGCCTCAAAAATATACTAGTGCAGCCAGTTTGACCAATATAGGAGTGCAGGTGCACGATTCCAACCCAAAAACACTGCATCCTGTTGATGTTAACAAGGTACTTCTAATCTGCCTACTAACTTGGATATCCTCTTGCAAGACCCTAACTTCTCTCTTCTAAAGGGGACAAGAGCCAGCACTGGATCAGTGTGCCTGTGTTCTCCTGTCAGCATTTCTAAATGCTGTTGGCTTGGGTCAGCTGATATCCCCAACATGCCGTGGAGTTATTATTATTTTTAGGTAGAGGCGTGATCTCACTTCCACACCCATAACAATTGAATGTAAGATACTCATTAGCCAAACAAAGGTTAGGGATGTTTGATTGACAACAACCATAAAAATAAAAAGCTAAATGACACGCTTTATGGCACAAAGTGAAAGTCATATGTACACTATATGGGACTACAGTAAAGGTAATGCAGCTAGCTTGTCACAAAGTAACAAATTCATAGTTTGCGACTATCTACAAAGAATGCACTATTGTTTGTTTAGTCAATGCAGCACAGTTGGAGCATGGATTGTCCTTCTAAACCATACATAATAGAGTTCTATGAACCTGCACAACATTACAGAAGAATTCCTTTACTTTTTTTAAATTACATTACATTAATGGCATTTGGCAGACGTACAGTTGATTAGACTAAGCAGGAGACAATCCTCCCCTGGAGCAATGCAGGGTTAAGGGCCTTGCTCAAGGGCCCAACGGCTGTGCGGCTACACCAGGGATTGAACCACCGACCATGCGGTCCCAGTCACCTTAACCACTACACTACAGGCCGGTTAGCTTTTTCTTTGGTTAGCCAGCTAGCTAGGTAGCTAGTAAAATCATCATTTGACACTGATAATTTTCTCCACAAGTGCATTTATTGATGTGAGCCACATAGCCATTATGTTCATTACAAAAACAAAAAGTTCAATAGAATAACTATACCATTGTTTACATTAGGTGCGAACACCTACATTGCTGAACGTACATCAATCACTTCGCAAGGAGAACAACAACTACATTTTATTATATACAGTTACTTTTCACTGTCCACAAAACATAATATTAACTTATGTTTACATACAGTACTTGGCAGAAACACTTGGACCAATTAGTAGCTAACCGTTTATTTTTGTTTTTTTCATACTAACTTTAATGTGTGAACTAACTGACAACAGTGTAATCGCAGGTTAGTTTTCTGAATGAGTACACTGCGTGTCATTGCCCTGACTGGCAGTATTGCAGTAATTATGTTTTAAAATAACTGAGTTGTTGCTTAACTGTTCACTGACACACCCTCCAAGAATGCTGATATTCAGTTGCAATACTTCAATTCAACTTGGCAGCAACTTGCCCTTCTATATCCTGTCATTGCAATATTATTTTATATTCTTAGAACTGCAAAATAAACACGTTCTGCAGCCAACACAGTTATACTGGTATAGTAAAAACAAATTCTCTCTGGTTTGTGTGCCTATACTGTAGCACATTTTATTCACAACTTCTATTACAAATTGGCAAACTAAACTAAATAAGGCGATGTTGGATCAAAGTACAAGCCCATTCACTCCATCAGGATCTATTTTGGTTTGAGTAAGTATAAGCTTGAGGTTACATTTGGAGGCATAACTGTGCACTCAACCAACATGCTGGTCAAGCCCCAAGATATTATTATGGGATGCAACAGCACATAGTGAATGGTATTCAAAGTGGAGGTGGCCAAAAACATGAACCCTAAGGAGATAAGCAGACCTCTCTTTTTCCTTTATATCACAGACCACAAGGGTGTGATCCACAACACTATGTCCAGAGTGCAACAATACTGTTTCAGCTTCCCAGCACATGTGCCAATATCCCATGAATGAGATATATGACCCCCATTTAAGTATAACTCCTATCAGCTTGGACAATCTGATCTGTGCCTGTGTCAGGATAACAAACATGACTGGCATGTTGCCATGTCCATTTTGTGTCCAAAATTAGTATGACCCCTAATAGGGAACATTCTTACATTGCTGTTTCACATGAGAAACATGTCATTTTTATTTATACGCATAGCTGATTTGATGACAATTCATGGCCAACCAAGTGGGCATTTATGTAGATTCCTAGTAGAATTGGAAGTGGGTCTCACTTCTTGCCAAGGATTCCAATTGGAATAAAATACAGTAAAAAAGCAACAGCGATCAAAGACATTCTGAGAAAGGTAGAGTTGTTCAGATTTCAGACAGAAATAGCAATTGACTTGTAGCAATGTGGAGAGTGCAAATGATTCAGTGACATCATCAGGCATTCAATCTGCAGCCTGCATTATGCTGTTTCTGGTATGCATGTCTATACATGCTACTGTAAGATGCACAATTAATCACATCACATTATAGATTGTGTTCATGGTTTCTTAAAGCAGAAAAAGGAACACTGGAGGGAAAAAAAGGATTTTAATTTGAGAAAGAAGGATTTCATTTTTAGTTCATTTTAAAAGCGGTGCGGTGTTCAATTTACATACGTTTTATTTGACGCCAGCTCAGTTGCGTTCAGTGTGAACACAGCGCTATCAGTCAGCTGAATTTTGTCAGAAATAAATGGGTCATTTTCCTATAAATGTATTTTTTATGAGATGCAAAATGCATATTTCAGCTGAGCGTGGTGCAGGATAAGACAATAGAAGACACTGAAGTGGGTCTGGGGACTTGTGTGCATTTCTGATTCACCCTGCCCAAAGTAATCTGCAACAAACTCTAACAAATGGCTCAAGACATCATGTGAAACATAATTTAATGCCGCCAATTTAAATCCACTATAAAGGTTGTAAAAAATGTAAAGGATTTCACTGCTCATGCATGTATATCACTTCCACACCTGCTTAACAAAACAGCACAATATTCAGACCTATAATCTGTGTGTCAGAGCACATAAATAAACAATAATAAATAATAAAAAATATATTTTTTTATATAAATACTAAAATAAAGTAAAGCATTCCATTCCGCTGCAAACACAAACTCACCATTATTTCTGATTAGCGGCCATGACGAAAGACATTGTGAGCTGGTTGAATAGACACATCAGATCTATGAAACATCATTTTAATGCCTTAAATTATTATTACATGCCACGGCCTGTTCCGCCCATCCTGCACATTATACAGGCAGACAAGATCACAGCCGCAGACTGAGGTAATAAGCTTAGGGGCAGCAGAACTTGAATACCTAATGCACAACTCAGTCCTGCTAGCTATTATTCAAAGTCATTATGCGTAACAAACAAAATGTTTATTTTTCCTTACTTTTAATATGCAATTTAAATATGCATTACCTTGCAAGTAGGTGTCAAACAGAGGACGGACAAATGCCAATGTCAAAGCGATTAACTTCAGCTTGTTTTGTAAAATGAAAATTAAATTCTAACAAGCCATCCTAAACAATAGATGGCCTTTTTTAGCATATGAGTGGGTGAAATGATTACAATTTCCAGAGAAGAGGAAGAATGGCAGAGAATAATGGCATTACTCAATGAAACCAATTAAGGAGCATTTACAATCTGTCACAAAGGGAGGATTAGATGACGGCTGGGATAACAAGATGGTATATTATCAAGGCCCCATTGTGCTGATTTCTTTATTTGCAGTCACTTCAAGATGGGTCTTTCAATTACTGTCCAAAGAATAATTCATTCATAATTCTAGGGCCTGTCTCACAGGGAATGTATAGTAAAGATTTTTTGTATCAATTTTACAAGAACACTGGCTAATTCCTGAGCGCACTGTCAATAACCCCCAGAAAAAAAATAACATGAAGGTGGAATCTCCACCCTCCAGCTCAAGGATTTATATCAGGTTCAGAATGTTTTTGTTTTTTTGTGTGTGTATTTAACATTTTTGTGTATTTAAACTAACGTTTATGTAGCTCATGTGTGGGAACTAGATGTAGTATATATTTACACACACAGACAAACACACAGATGGTTGGACAGACAGAGATATTTTAGTTATGGTGTCACCTATGTAACTAGTAACTTCAATCAGTCAATCAATCAACCATTTTGGTGTTTTACAGTTAACTTCTCACAATACACAATAAGTGTCTTTCCTATAGTAATAAGCCTAAAAGGTTTGTGGGAAAACGATTGAATGAATAAGCCATCACTGATGGTTCCCTTTCCCTGGGGATCACTACTCAAGAGGTGCAGAGGTCAGCAGTGACACTCGCTCATAGAAAACACCGGGCGAGTCACGGGACCTGATTGGCTGAAGGACACTGGGCCACTGCCTCCTGAAAAAGGAGCTTCAGAGGAGGTGGGAGCTGAGGACTAACTCGCGGCTGATGGGAATCACAGCCAGAGGTCTACGGCTGATACCACTTCAGTGCAGAAATATTTAAGGCCAGTTTTACAGACACAGATCAACCCTAGTTCTCGACTAAGTTCAATTTTGAATGGAGATCCTCCATAGAAGGCTCATTTAAGTCCATGACTAAGCTTAATCTGTGTCTGTGGAACTGGCACTTAGTCTCCTCCCTAAATGCAGCAACAAAAGCACCACCACGATGCACCACCACGATGACAAACAAAATTATCAAGGTGGCTCCAGCACAATATCACTTCAAACGGTAACATTTTGGAAGAAATATACTGTATACTTGTGAAAAAATTACCATGGCCAGCCAATTCCACAAGCAGACAACTGAAAGATGTAATACCAACTCTTTTGGATATTATAATAAGACTGCAGCTGGGATGAATTTGATTAGTGAATAATTAAATACTCGTGCACACAATATTCTTCCAGGAAGCAGTTCCCTATGACTAAATAAAATGGATTAGCAACACAGAATGTCATTAAAAAGCCAGTGCCAAATAACGGATTAATTAGTCTCAGAGATGGTACTGTGTGCAAGTTCCAAGTTGTTTAATATTTAAGGAAGGCCTCTCAGTTTTGCAACAACCCGCAGCTTGATGCAAAATGATTGGCTGGCGATAATAGCAGATTAGTCATCGTGACTAGAAGGGGCCTGGCACAAGGACTATAAAAAGCCACATTGTATTTTTACAAACATGGGGAGTGCCCTCAGGTTAAAATTAACAATGCTAGTATGGCTGCGTGGAGGGGGTGGGGCACTGAAGGACACTACACAGCATTGACATTTAATTGAATTTCCCTTTCAAAAAGAGATCCGTTTTAAAAACTGGGAAAATCTAATAAAGCAAACAGATAAATGGACATATTTCTGGTAAGCTTTACCCCTCCCCCCCGTACTTTGCTGTTGGCAGTATGGGTTCTTTTATGCTATGGAAGTCACATTAATAACTTCTCTGTTGTTTCAGACCCAGTAATGGACAGACAATAAAACTATTCATTTCCTCAAAGGTCACCCCTTGGAGACATGCACATTGTTTAACTTTCTACCAGCGCAGTTATTATTTCGCAACAAATTGCAGGGAACCAAAGGCAAGAAGTAGGAAATTACTAAAACAAAACGCAACAACAAAAGCACAAAGTTTGTATTTGGAATCATATAATTACACTACAGTTTTGTTTCTGCTCCATGCTAAAAGCTGCTCTAACATTCTTAAGAGCTAACAGTCACTTTCTTCTCCAGCTCATAATACACAGATTTGGAATTCTTGGCAGCTGTTCAGACTTCAGTCATAAGGGAACTAATGATTTGAACAGATCACCATGTTATAATGGGCAAAAAGACCATGTGAATATCCCAAAGGTCTGCAAATAATCATGACAAGATGACTATAAAAAGGCAGCCTAAAATTGCTCACAGCAAACACTATACCACTTGACACTAAAAGGCCAACAGAGGAGAATGTAATGTAGATAAAACATTGACTTAATTACTTCAGAATGTTTAGGCCTCTAGATGAGTTAAAGTGCATTCCAGAAATACATAGCTTCATTTTGTTTCATGTATCTAGGCCAGGGGTAGTAGATCTTATCAGAAAAACCCCAGTGAGTGAGCAAGGTTTTTGTTTCAGCACTCTGACAATGACTCAACTAATGAACTAATCGTGATCTTCAATCAATACCTTGCTGAGTAGAATCAGTTGCCTTACTGCCGAGCTTTTTGGATAAGATTGGACGCCCTTGATCGAGGCACAAGCATTGTTACTACAAGACACCCTACCTGTGCAATATGTTATTCAAAGAAATTCAAATGCATCAGCAGTTTCATCAGATCCTCATTGGATGTGTACATTGTGTGTGCGGTGCGTGTGCATGTGTGCATGTTTGTATGTGGGTAGTTATGTATGTGCATGTATTTCCTTATTTTACAGCATATGCATAACAATATAACAATTTCCCAGACAAAAGTCACAGTGCTGCAATGCAAAATCATTTGCACTCGGAGCAGAATACATTACCTGGGCAGCGAGCGCTACCGTGTCTGTTTTTACTTTCCTATTACTCTTCCTGCCTGCATCAGCACAAATATTTGGTGGGAGCCACATTCAGGCCACAGGAAAAAGCAAACACGCCGGTGAAATCCCACTGATCTCTGTTCCAAATCAGCAATATCGGCTGTGTTTCTGTAACGTGATGTCACTGAATCAGAGAGAGGTCAGCAAGCGCTGTCGCTGTAAAAATGAGCCAAACTTCACAAGGGGCTCCAAGCCAAAGACAGTTATAGCTGATAAGTACACTCAGTGAGCACTTTATTAGGTATTTATTAGACTTATATTTTTGGCTCATGAAGTCTTCGGCTGCCGTAGCTTATCCACTAAGGGTTTTGATGCGTTGTGTGTTCAGAGATGCTCTTCTACATACCACTGATGTAATGCAAGGTTATTGGCATTACTGTCACCTTCGACCAGTCTGGCCCTTCTCCTCTGAATTCACAACGTGTTTCTGCCCGTAGAATTGCTGCTCACTGGATGTTTTTTGTTTTTCGCACCATTCTCTGCAAACTCTAGACACTGTTGTGTGTGAAAATCACAGGAGATAAGCGCTTTCTGAGATACTCAAACCACCCTGTCTGGCAACAACACTCATTCCACGGTCAAAGTCATTTCGATCAAATTTCTTCCCCATTCTGACATTTGGTCTGAAAAACAGCTGATTTCTGCATGTGTTTATGCATTTGGTTGCTGCCCCATGATTGGCAGATTAAATATTTGCATTAAGGAGCTGGTGTACAGGTCTACCTAATAAAGTGGTCACTGAGTGTATATAGCTCACATGAAACAGAATGGGGACAAAGCATGAATTCCAGTATTGTGGGATGAGGTGGCACCTTCACAAACATCCTCTTTCAGGCTAATGTCAGCAGTTCAATACGGTTAGGTTAGGTTAGCACTGGAGCCAAGCAAACTACAAACAACCTTGCACTTTGGTCAAGACCGGTGTCTACTGTTTAGTAACAATATGCTCCCAGTAGCCTACCACTTCAGCAAACCATCATCGGGGCTGAGCACTGAGGCATGTAAGCAAAGTTTAAAAGCACTTTGTTTCACCGCTGGTGTATTTTGCATAGGCATATTTATACCACGGCTGCTACATAAAAAAATACAAGTTTTGCCTTTCGTATTTTCATTTTCATCCAGCAGAACCTTCCTCCCTCCACTATACACAATACACAGAAGAATTACAATTTCTGTCTCTTCATTTTTCCCATCGGGCGTACTGATAGGCTTGCTAAGAGAACATGTTATATTGATAGGTACATTGGCGATGGCACATCCACTGAACCTTTCAATCTCTCTGCTAACAAAATGAATGAATGCTATCGTGAACAAACAATAGAGGTCGTACTGCAACAATAAGCCCCGACTGCTTCCTGGCTTTGACTTTGCATCCTAGAGGAGATATTGCTTTTTTCTTCCACAGCACACTTGAGCATTAGAGCTGTCAGACGCGATGTTACAAAGCCACTGTGTAGACTCTCTGGTCTCTCTGATCGTGCAGCCATTGCCATTTCCTCTGATTGCATTACTACTGTGATGCTGCTGCAGACCAGGGAAGTGTTAACTGCAAGCACCACGGTGTTTGCCTTTTTGAGAAAATATGTCACACTCGCTTAAATGCTCGATAAAGGCAAAGTGCCATTGAGGTTGAACTGAATATTCCCGTGGCTTCAGTTCTCCTGCTTTGCACATGCCGATGCAAAGTGCAATCAGGTCTTTTGCATGGATTAAAAAAACATAAAATTAAGGTCCTTAATGTTACTTAATCACCTACGTGTACTTCTGGGGCAACAACTGTTCGTGCTTTGGGACAAGATAATGATAAAAGCGGTTTAATTAATTTCTATTCATTTAATTTTTTTCCCCCTAAACATATTGCACTACTCTCTTTCCCAGAAAACATGACAGAGTAGAGCACAACTCCATTTCTCACCCCTCTGGAGAGGTTTATCACTGGAAATGAGATGCACTTTAACTTCAAGGGTCTGTCATAAGTCGTATCCAAGTCTCTCAGGGCACAGAATATTTTAGGGATTATACAGAAATGCTTTTTCCAGCGTGTGAACCACACACATCACTCTGTATAATTACTATTTTATTTTGTGTCATCTGACATAAAAATGAGTGCTTATCCGTTCTCCCCAATTACATAGATGTTGAAATTGCATCTCTCGAATTAAGTTTTGATGAACACTTTCAACATTTTCATTCACTGAGATAAAAGTTTGAACACAACCAAGTGCAATCAGTTAAATTTCCCAGAATTTAGCAATACAGTCGCTATATCACTGCTCTTCGCGTGTCCAAAATACCACCAAACCTCTACCGGAAGACTCAGAACAGCTTGCTGAAATTCACAATTGGGAGAGATTATAAACCTTCCCACAGCACTTGCTGAATTGGCATTACTTCAAATGACAGCCCAGATAAGTATAATATTACTATTCGCCCTCCCTCTCCATGGTGACCCAAGTCTACTGTGAGAGAATCTTTATAGCACTGCCTTCTCCCCTGAGATGGGGCTTAAATTATAACACCATCTCTTTGCTTTGCAGTAAAACCCACAGTGAGACAGTGCTAGCTAGGTAGGCCAATCTGAAAAAAATTACTGTACCTAGAATAAGAACATTTAAGAAGATGTTCAGATTAAAATACATGAATAAAAATTACTGACAGCGGATGGAGTCCGGTTAAATTGTGGCAGTTGCCATTATTTTAAAATATGATACAGGATGGCTACCTTCTACACATTCCGAGCTGAACACTTCTAGTGATTACTGGTCGATAGAGTACTTGACAACTGCCAAGCTTCATTTCATTCAAGAATTATGGTCTGGATTCCATCAAGTTTTGCCCTTACACTCGACAAACTGTTGTTTGAGCACAAACACAGCTTGGCATGATGACTGAACAAATAAGAATAAAAAACTGAACACTGCATGTGACTGAAGCCCAGGCCTGTGTTCATGACCATTGAGCTATTTTGCCAAACTGGTGAAAGCACTGCTTCTGACCACAATTTCCTGATAATGCACTGAAAACCACTTGCTTATTTACCAACAACTAATATTCACTCAACTGATTTAACTGTTGCAACACGCTGTACTTCTAATATGAAAATGAGAAGAGTCATTCATCAATTCATTTTCATACAGATAAAAGAACACTTTAAGTCTCCATAAGAAACCTAGACAAGATAGACCCTTTCTCATAAATTCATAAAATTCATTTTATGGTTTTATATGTCAAATTAAATGGCAAATTAGTTTATTCTGTATTGCTGGAACATATTATAATTTAATACATCTCTTAATAATGAATTGAATTTCACAGAAATACTAGCAGGCAAACCTCGGGGAAAAGAAAAAAGTGAGCGTGGCTATTTCATGTGGCTGTTCAATTAATGATTTATTTCCATCAGCAGGGCTGCTTTTTAAAGTCTGCTTTCTGCTGAATGATCCCTTTCTTTCTCTGGGTAACAAAGAAGAGCAAATTTAAGCTAGATACGGCCTCTGGTCCACTGCCAGAATATTTAGCTTACCAAGCGAATTCAGAGGCATTTTGAGTAACTGCATTTAGTGTCCTGACAACACAAACAGGAGGACATAGTCATTAAAGCACAACTTATTAACATTACAAAAACCTATACAAACAAATAATAAGGTTACAAGTCGGACAGCAAATAAATCCATTAACACATTTTTCTGCCTGCTATTGATTCGTATATGCAGCTGTAGCTCTAAGAGTGCCTAAGTGACAAAGCATCCATTATTGATTCTCCCGTCTAATCTCTATAAGAATCTAATACAACAGCCGATTCAAGGGCAATTTAACATTTGGTTCCATGGACTGAAACAAAGCAGTATGCAAATTCCAGTAACTGGCAGAGTCAAATGGAAGATCTATCTATTACGCCGCGGTAATACAAGCATCCACGAGACACTGTGCTACGCATGCATCTAATGAGCTTGTTCTGCGCTCTTTTTTAACCCTGAAAAAGTGCATGTTTTACAAATAGGCCAGACCAACCATTAGAGGGACAGGGAAATAATGCAGGTTCCGCAGAGGCACATACTGATGCCACAACAAAGACCAATTTGTTTTGTGGAACAGGACTGCTGCATGGCAGTTTAAAGACTGAATGTACATCGACGGAAGACAAGTTTTGTTAGTTGTAACTAGGTATCTGCTACACAGAAAGGCAGCCAAAAATGACATTTATAAGCCCATAAAGCTTACACTACAGCTTCCATACCAAGCTGCAAAGGACTGTATAAGAACTGAGGCATGTTAGGGATATATAAATACATGTTATATAGACTTAAACTGCAGTGAGATAACTAAAACCTTCAATTTTATGTATTTATTTTCTCTCTTTGTTGCTTTCCTCATCTAACTAATGTAAGTCAAAACTGAGGTCTTAATTTTTCTGCATATCTTCTCCCCCCTATAATTTGCACACCATGTTGTCAGAGATACAATTCAAAAATAGAAAAGCTGGGAAATAAAGGGGGCCATTATTCAACATATCTACTCTATACTAAGTTGTCTGTGGGCCCTATCTATGATTAATAAGTCCTCATTATCTGCATAAAATACACTGTTCACTTTTTGGTGGTCCCATTTGTATTAACATACAATGTGAGGTAGACATAAAGTATTAGCACAAGATGGAGTCTCAATTGGGATTCGTTATGGATCTTGCAAAAATAAAAGCGCACAATCCCCCAAATGACAGCCAAAGCAGAAAAGTCCACCCAGGACACAAACAGGAGCTGGTCACATGCTCAAAGCACAGCAGAGGAGGAGAGGGGGTCAAAACGATGGTTACCTAGCTCTGCCTTTTCCTTCAGGACATCTTTGAAGTTGAGGCCACTGTTGAGGGTGGACTCCCTGTACTTCTGTAAGGCCTCGCACTGGCCGTTCCTCCCCAGATCCCTGAGCGTGGTGGATTTGAGCGGGACGGCCCTCAGACCGCACTTCCACTGGGAGCAGTCGGAGACTGTCCATTTCACCAGGTCGTCCAACTTCACTATGACTTTCTCAGAGACGGCGACGATCTCGTCCTGCAAACAACAGACATGGCGTTAGAGGAGGTAGCAGGCGGGACTACGTACGTGAAGTTTCCATTCACACTAGGTCGTAAGACATCAGCTTCCTTGGCCAATGGTGTATAAGCACAATGCACAAAGTGCACTGAAAAGTAGGCATAACTCGTTTTTGTAAACCTCAAAAGAACATTGTCACGAGAAAACACTCTTTGATGGTTTGGTCACAGGAAGAAGTACAAAGAGGAACACTTACTTTCCATCTTTATGTTTCTCTGTAAAATCGTAGCTTTGGTCATTTCTAAATGTACTCCCATATTATAGAACAGTCATAACATTTTGCTTGCTAATCTGACAAAGAATGGCAGGAGGTTGTCTTAGTTGAGTAATTTGGAGAACAGATATGTTGGTTATGGGAGAAAGGCATTTAACATGCAGTTTTCAGTTTTCTCAACTGCTCCTAAAATAACACTGTGCACCAAATGGCTGTTATCACCTTTGGGCCTGACACCCTGAGATGACCTAATAGAAAACATTGATTGCAGGCAAGACCTGCTCCACAAGGTTTGCTTACAGACCTCCTTTCAACTGCTGTAGGCTACATTTCTACATTACAGGCAGAAACTTGTGCTGATTGTACTTGTTCAAGAACACTTTTAATAAGACTTTCTATTGTGTCAGGGACAACTCCAAAGAGCACTCAGGTTGAAACAGCTGCTAAGTATGCATAATTTACATACTGCATACCAATGAAAATACACGCTTCCTGTTTTGCAAATAAACAGTATCCCATGTGATAATCTGAAACCTTTGCAATTGTTTTGATCAGTATCATAGCCTTTTATAAGAAATATACTAAATAGCTATTTTGTTAAAATACAAATACATTTAAACCTGTATATACACTCAGTGAGCACTTTATTAGACTTCTGTTTTAGATTTCTACTGCTGTAGCCTATCCACTTAGAGTTATGATGAGTTCAGAGATGCTCTTCTGCATAGCAATGTTGTAATGTGTAGGTATTTGCGTTACTGTCACCACCAGGTGTTTCTGTCTTCAGAACTGCTGCTCACCAGATTTTTTGTTTTTTTGTTTTTTTGCACAGCTCTTTGCAAATGCTAGAGACTAGTGATCAGCCGTTTCTGAGATACTCAAACCACCCTGTCTGCCAGTAACAATCATTCCACGGTCAAAGTCACTTAGGTCACATTTTTCCCCCATTCTGATGGTTGACATTAACTGAAGCTCCTGACCTGCATCTACATGATTGTATGCATGATTGTATGCCCCAAATTTGACTGATTAGATAATCCCATGAATAAGTGCTCAGTGAGTGTATCAATACAGCATATATTGTATTAAATTACTGCACCCAAGTCTATTTACTGTTATGATACACTTTAAACACACACTAACATTTAGATTACAATTTAATTTAGGTCAAATAATGATAAAGAGATTCTCTGGGATAATATAATTTTATTTAATAGTCTTAAATGAGAAGAACATCATTGAGAAACATCTAAGACAGCTATAAATCTTCCATCACAATTTACCATCCAGTAATCTACTATAAAAGAATGCCAAGTATATCATAATTCCATTTGCTAAGGGAACAGGACATTACCTCTCCACTCTAAGTAAATTACACACAGTTAAGTTAAAAGCAGTAGTGTGCCATTTCCATTCTGAATATCAAACCAAGCTGATCAAAACACATGCATTCCATGTGGAATATAACAGCAAAAGAATGCTGCTCAAGGACAACAATGTTTACTCTCCAGTCTAAACAATGTACTTTTCCTTTGTGCAGAAAGAAATACGAGTACAAACACATTCTCATCAGTGCTCCCTGCATCCCTGGGGAGTTTGAGCCCTAAAAGTATAGCCACAGAGCTATCAGTCTAGGCCTCTACATAATAAGCAGCACAGCACTGAGGCATCTGTTTTCATGTCCCAATAAAACTAAGTGGGTCAAACGTTGTTAATCCTAATGGCGACACAGAAAACTTTACCACAAGATCACATGCTCCAGTCCACTGCTCTGAAGATCAGACACTCACCAAATTGATAGAAAGTTTGACAGAAATGTTCCTCAAACTTGTTTATCAGATGGTGGGGGAAGGGGGAGGGGGGTATGTACATGTATAAACACATTAACCAACCATTTTTATTTTTGTTCATATGTGACTGATGTCGTCAAAAGAATCAAATCTGTTCACCAAAGGATTGCACATTATGAGTTTGAGTTAGCAAGAAACAATCAGCTCCTTGTTATAACACATTAGGGGGAACTGAGCCATTAGCCAGAGCTCTGCAGTAAAGTAAAGCAGCAAGCCCACTAACAGTGTCATGCTGAGCCTGTTTCACCCCACTGATTCTGGGGGTCAGGGCAAGAATTCCCCAGGTCAGAGCAGATTTGTACACCTGCTTGCATGCCTATTGAATTATTGACCTGGTAACATGAACAATGTGCCAAGCAGATCCCGGGGACGTCTCTGGGTAAAGTTCTTAAAAGCAAATTAACTATTTTTTCTTCAAGTAGACGATGTCTCCCATAGCCCGTGTTAAATACTAAAATTGCATAAAAAATAATCTGCACACCATGCGCCCAAGTAAGACACAGAATGAAAAGTGCTGAGAAAATTAAGGAAAATGAGGACTAATGAATCTGAAAAAGATGTGCTTTGTCCATATTCGCTTGTGCTTGTAGCATAGAGTAGCCCAGAGTAGAGTTATACATTATAAATAGTTATAGTATTGTTTACATTGTTTTCAGTGAGCATACTGTAGCTGCAATCTGGGGAAAAATAGTGCCACAAAACACAATGGCCACACAGACACTATAATTCTTGTATATGTTATACAATCATATGCATATGTATTTACAAAGTCTCAAATCAAAGACACTATGTAGAAAAAATTCAAAAATAGACATGTAGAAGTAACAAAAGACGTGTTAGCAATAAATGTATAGGTACACAGTAATATGAGAATAGCTTGTATTCATTCTGAACAAACAGGTAGGCCTCATAATCATACTAATTTAGTTATTGGAGAACTTGTAGTGTTCATTTGAACATATAGTTCAGCACCCCCTGCACACACATTCATGCACTAGGTCATGTTGCACATGTGCGACACGTACAACATATATTAGATAGATGAGGGCACATGTGCCATTGTGCGCTAACTTCAGGGACAGTGCTCTTCAAGGCATATATTCCAACTAAAACCATAAATATCACATTAAAGAATGTTACCTTTGGGAGAAAAACAGATGATCTAATTTAAACTATAAATATATTCCGGGCATTCAAACAGAAACATGGACTTTTGCCAGGAAGATGTCTCTGGATGCAAGCCACACATTTCCTTTGCAATAGTCACAAATCTTAAGCCATAGACCCACTGCTTTGTGATTCCAAACAATAGCAGGCAGAGAGAACCAATTAAACGTGGGCCCAACTACTGTAACTTTTGTTCTCAACCCACCTTGTTTTGGGATTAGATGAAGCTGAAAACAAAACCTACAGCCACATTTGGTTTCAATAAGACATTTGTGTGTATAAAATAATGACCTCCATTGTAACTATGCAAACTGTAATTTAAATATTAAATATATTGCAGTTGACATAATCTGAAATGGAACTTAATTATAATACACCAACATCATTTAGATCATTATTCGGAAAGACAGCCTTTTATCTTATATTGTTTTGCATTACCATGACCGATGCGCTGAAGTTATTGAGATAATATGTGCTTACTAACTAGACCATGTTAACTGAAATGACTTAGTAGCTACATTTAGCTTTTTACAGCTATTTTATGTTTCACTTCCCCCCATATACCTAATCCAAGGTGATATAATTTAAATATTGACCCCACAGAGATAGTGCATTCTCATGTGACATTCAAGGGTCAGAATGCTTTATGATAGTTAATGTCAATTAAATGCTTGCATCAACTGTGTTATTGCTGGAAACGATAATAAAAAGGAGAAAAAATAAAGAGAACAAAAGCCAAATGTATGAATGTTTGCTAAATAGACTATTTTCTTAGTCAGAGAATAAGTGGTTTGGTGCCTGAGCTTTCTTGGCAGGAACAAACCTCTTTAGAAGAAGACACAGTCAGTTCCACAAAGTAAAAACAGCACATGGCTAAACAGGAGCGTAATGTTGCCCTCTCTAGGTTCAAACTCTAAGTGTTAAATTCTATAGGCTGGCTGCCAGGGCAGGATCACTGCAAGCTTGTTGCTGTTTCTGCCACTGCTATTCTGCTAATGAATGACTAACTCAAGCCAGAGGGGAAATTACATCACCTGGCTGTATATACAAAAGGCATCTGGAAATATACTACCCGTTTTTATCACAGTGATTCTAGCTGCATTGCAAAGCTCCAAACATAAGTTCATGGTCATAACAACCTAGAGATAATGTTAAGATTCCCTGACTTGGAAAATATGCATGAAGACAGGATTCCAGGAAATTAAGCGATAATCTCTCTGAACAAAGGCTTACGGGACTCAGCGGTAATAAAGAAAGATAGCTACCCTTCAAGAAGTGTATGTCAATACATATTTTCAGCAAACGTCATGCCAACCTTTTCAAAAACCTAATCGTATTTCAATTTATTTCATTTAATTGAGTGCACTTTCACTGATGAGGGCGTTACATTCTGGTCTTCATATTACCGCAGGTTACAGGATGAGACGCAACCACATTGTTATTTAGATTTCACATATGCCACTGACTTTCCTACGTGAACATTTAAGATCTATCAAGCACATACATTCCACAGATCTTAGGTCAATGTGTGACAAAGTGCAAATATGAAACATCTTAAAAGTAGCCACAGCACTCAAATATAGGCTATACTTATAAAAAAAAACTTACAATAATTCCATGTCGTCTAATAATTGACTGTAGCTATTTAAAACTGATCAATAATTTAAATATATATATATATCATCTCCTATAGCCTACCAATTTCGATCCCTCGGTTATGTTTAGCGTATGTACAGGCAAGCATTGTCCTTGGACTGTAATTCTATCTCTTCCAGATTCTAAATCACCAATCCTGTAACGTAATAAATTTGAAAAGCAAATAATTCGCAGTGCTGGTGAGCGGGGGCGGGGGGAGGGGAGCACAGAAGATGACGAGCTTGCGAACGAACAGTGTCCGATCAACTGTGTAAGCATGGGAGTGAATCGAATGTTTTTCCCCCCAATTCCAGCTCGTTACATTGTGTAAACACCGATGCGCACAAGGTCGATTCAGCAGACAGATAATAAGCATTCAATATTTAAACTTATGTGACAGTGCAACCTTGAGATTTCACTTAGACAAGCCAAACAAAAAACCTGTTGCTTATTATGAAAAAGAAATTTGATACCCAAACTCCTCAGGGGAAAAGTACAATAAAAGTTCAGAAGAGAAGAGCTGTTTTCTTTGTAATCTACCAGAGTGATTATGCTGCCTACAAGATAAAACAGGTTTACCCCCTCATTACATTACCCATGTGTAACCAGCAGCTGTGTTTAGCTATCTGTAATCGCCATATTCAATATTGCAACACAGGATTCGAACAATATAGCCAGATAAGACAAACAACTAATGAAGGCTGGCAGTTTGCGAGTTAAACCTTCAAAGAGCACACGAACATTTTTTATTATAATTTTGAGAAAATTCGCCTTCACGAGCGCGTAGGCTATATCTATAATACAATTAAAGTGTAGCACTTTGACATAGGCTAATAACCTTCATAAATGTCACCCGTTCCCTTTAAAGCAGTTGCATCTGCCTGCCTTATCAGCTTGCCTTTATTAATGAATTGCAACTGACCGAACGCATTTGAACGCTTATGGAGAAAATGTCCGCTTATAATAGCCTACCTCTGAGGCTATGTAGCTAGCTAGCTAATTTCTCTCTCATTGCGCGATAAAATAATCGCGGCTGTAAATTAAATCTGACAGATGATATTTTATTGATTAAGCACGATTGTTTTGTTCGCCCAGCTAACGCAATAGCTTGTATAGCCGACATAAGTAGGCTATTTAAAATCAGCCCATTAAAATCGAGCACTTAAACGTAGTATTGTAATGTCATTCATCACATTATTCAACGCAATTCTGCCAGCACGAGGCTTTTGATCTCTCTTTATCTCCACATCGTAATTTCCGCCCTGTTTTACACATCGCTGATATGAAACATTAAAACACTAATACAGTAACTTTACAGTAGCCTCCAGTCACGTCAGTAAACCAATCAAGATGTTATTTTCAATGATTCTGGATCATTATATGACAGAATAAATGTAGCTACTCGCCAATTCCAACAAGGAAATAAATAATGAAATGAAAGTACGATGGAATTCAAATGACATAGTCCGTCTTACAATTTAACACTATCGTATGAATTAACCGCTCTGAGCTCTTACATGAGAGAAAAATATGCTAGCTACGTGCTATCAGGCTTTGCGTCATTGCAAACAGAAAGCAGAATGGATAGCTACATATAGCTACAGTAGCTAGCTAGGTCATATTTCAGCAATGCATCGATTACATTTCGTCCAAATGTTTTCCAAAGCCATCAATAACATACTGTAAACCACGCATAAGAGCAGAAATGGAAATATATTTATAATCACCTCTCCGTGACTGACAGTTCTTCCCTGGGGAGTATCTTCTGGGAGAAAATAAAGTTTAGAGCTGGATAAAAGTTGCTTGGTCGTCCTTTCTTCCCACAACAGCTGGAGTTCTGCTATGCAAATCGGATCCTCTGGCTTACATCTTACAAAGAAAAAGTCGCCAAGGGACAATATTCTTGGTTTGTCTTCAAGATGAAATCTAAATGCCTTGTAGAAAATGTAAGGTCCGTGTAAGCCACAAGGTGAGCCTACCCACTGCGGAAATAGTCATGATAAATGTATTTAGTGCACACTCTTCAAATTCAATAAATGAAAAACAAAGATCCATACAATTCAATTGAATAATAAACATACAAATGTATAGCATCACAGCAGAACTGTTGACAAACTGTACAATTATTAACGCAAATGTTTATACGCAAATTATCAGCATATATTTTAATGTTTGTTAACACGTAAAGTTGTTTTAAAAGTTTAAAACGTTCATTTTAAAGCTTCGTGAATCCCATACATGTATTCGTCAAAACGGACTTCACAATAACGCCAGCAAAAGAGGCTAATACTGAAAATAAAACATTCACGGATAGGCTTGATAATACCTTGAGTGAGTTGGGCTCCATCTCGACGTTCTGAATTGATTTAACTCAACATTCTCTCCAAACTTGTTGGCTTGAATGGATTGCTAACGGTCCTGGAAGGGTACAATATTTTAACGTACACTATCTTCCCAACTGTCAATATGAAATCCACATAAAACAAAAACAGCAAGTAAAAAATGTCTGAAAATACTATCCAATATTTCTTTAGAACACAAAATTTTACATTCGATCATTTCTGTGTCATTTTCACCACAAAATACTCACATTTAATTCAAAATTGCGAAGGGACATTGCGGATCTAGAAGCGTTTCTCCTACTTATACACTATTTTAAAATATCAAAGGTAATTATTCTCATTATTTACTTTAAATATAAATATTTCAACGTTCTACATGTTTCCATACATAAATTCATAATAAATTGGGTGTATTTTCACCTCTTTTTGTGCAAATTTGTATCATTAACTGGATATGTGTCTGACAGGACCTGCAGCGAGGACGTCTGTATAATAGAAAGAACATTTCCTGCAGACCTGCAGAGATTCGGGGCGCTCTTTTATTTCTGGAATGTACAGTATTTGATTGGAGACAGACTTTTGTAGCATTTTTCAATCGAAACCATTTATTGTAAAGGCGGTGCTTGTCATGACATACAATTCACGGACTGCTACATTGTTTTATAAATGACAACTTTCTCCGGAGCTAAATATTGGTGGCCGGATTTATAGTGCTAGAACGCTTCGGGCGGGGAGATAGCAATAAATATAGCCTACTGGCAGGCATCACGAGATATGGAAACAACTGACAACATTGAATTGCTGCCATTGTTTTTTCAATGAACAGGAACATGTAACAAACGCATCCGATTACGCCTTTACATAGGTCAGTCTGTGTGATAGCCAATAGGTTACATCAAGATGCAGTGTTTCTAAGTCGATTTAGTTTCATAAACGATTAACTACATTCAGCTAGTATCCTCTCATCGCTACCCGAAACAGATTTTTTCAATGTTCTCTATTTGATCATTAGAAGCATGTTCCACTAGGCTAGCTAGCCATACAGACAGGCTAGGCTATAACTTGCTAAAGCAAAGTGAAGTTTATTAAAATGGTGAGATAATAACGCAATGTACATGCAGGTTTATTGTTCCCATGCCTTCAGCATTTTACGGTTTGGCAGGCAAAAATTATGCAAACATCTTGAAACTGAACCGCAGGAGAACAAGGAAGCAAGCAGCCAACCGCTATGAACATCTAGACTAAAGAGGTAAACAACATGCAGACTGGGGGCAGCCCAACGAACAAAAATGACAAAAGTCTTTACGAGATGGTGAATTTTATATCTGTAACTTTAGCCGACGTCCTCGGGCTCACCCCCTTAGCCCCTCCTCCCCCATTGAATGTGGCTCTGTTGTGTAGCCTATGCTTTTAAAATATGAAAGTTGGAACGTGTTTTTAATAAATAACAAGATGCAGCATTTATACCAGCTATATATGTAGATAACTTATGCAATGTTTCATCTGAAGGCACGAGGGACATTGAATGTGTAGGCAAGGCTATTGAGCTCAATTAAACAAGTGCATTTAGTTGAAAATGATTAACGGAGTAATATTGCAGATTCTTTTCAGGCATAAAATCGACCATACCACCATGTGATAGCTGCAGAAAAATGTCATGCGCTCAAAGGAAAATGCTATTAATTATATGTAGATTAAGGGGATTGTAGGTGGGGGTAGGGGCCCAACAAGACGAAGCACGCTCGGTAGAGAATGTGAATAAAATCTTATAATTAAGTTGCCTAGGCGTAACGAGGAGATGGAAGAGCTTAGACAAAGAAGTAAATAAGATCTTATTGTACTATAAATGTGTGAAGTCTTACTGAATTGAAACAACTGACAAATATGTGCCCTTTCAATGGACGATATGATAGACGAATGTGGTTTAGGTACCATTCAAATATGTATGAAGCTAACAGCTTTTAAGTAGACTGAAGACGACGAGCTATTTGCATATTTATACCGACACCAACCCTCTACAGTTTAATGAACGCGCCACAGAACAGGAATGGGCTACCTGAACAACGTAGACTACATTAGGATATTGCTACTAGGGTATATCGCTATAACAAAACCAAAGCGCGTGTAGTAATTTTTTCGTCACGTGTTTTCATGTTGTCCTGTTTGTCAGTTTTCTTGTCTGTGTGTCTATATAAACATTGAGTAGCTCAGTGAAATGGCCTCCGGACACTGACGTATAAACAATCACGTTTAAAACAGTTTAAACTGTGCCAGGGTAGACGTAATGCCTCTCTGTTGTCAACACAGGCACGCGTGCGCACACACGATCAAATATTATGTTTCATCTCAGTGGACCTTACAACACTGGCAACCACTCCAAATTTCACAAAATTATTGGGTTATAACAAATTTTAATATTGGTGACAGACTGTTGGTGGCGGGGTGTGCTATAGGGATATTAATTATTTCACTCGCTGTTTGTGGCAGTGAAGTCGTAAACTAATGCAGTGATTAAGCTGCTTTATTTCTGACAGCGCGCAAGAAATAGCAAGTGTATTCAAGGCGCCATCAATCACCCAGCTGATGCAAGACATCAAACAGTGACACGCTGACACCAGGGGATGAGAAGACGGCTCCTGCAGTGCAATATAACTAGTGTTATCACGTAAACACGTCCAAGTCCAAATGTGTATGAACATGAAACCATCCTATTTTAATCATTTATGTAAATGAAGGCTGTACTTTTTAACAGCAATGCGTTTGAATAGTTTTTATGTTTGATATATTACTTGCCCAAGTAATATATCAAACATACACATACATGAACAGGTTCTCTAGACAAAACAACAAAAGGATAGCTCTGCAAACACAATCAGATATTGCAATGCTTTCTGACTGGTGAAAACGTCCAAGTAATAATAAATGATGATAACATTGCTGAGAATAATTTGGTTTACAGATTGTATGTTTCAGTATCTGCTGTGCAGCATGGATTTCTCGTTGTTGGTGACAATATGAGTATAGCAGATTGATAGCCTAATCTTTCTCTCTTTCTGAGCTCCTGGGAACATTTGCAGTGGGAAAGGCTTCTGAAAAAATTGAATTCTGTGTGTGTGGGGTGGGGGGGGGGGGGGGGGGGGTGGTTGTCTCTGTGTTGAAATCTATGTGGGTATATGTGTGTGGTGACATTTGTGTGTCAGTAATCAGTGCATATACATAAAAATGCATAGATGTTAGCCTAGCCATAAAGAAATGATGCACATAGCAGTGAATGACATCACAATGATTGTTTAACATACAATCAAAAATACCAGCTGATTCAATTCACATTTTAATTCTCTCCATTTAAATGATGTGTTTTTTATTATTTAGATGATATAAGTCAGGGAAATGAATGACAGATTCAGTAATTTGCATCTTTGCCCTGCAATTCTATTAGTATTCAACATATGTAGAAAATGCATACACAGTCTTGTGAGGTTTAAAAACCTGTTTTGAATTCAAATGGTGCTGTTTTAAATGATTGCTCCAAGGGATTGAGATGCTATTCATCATACTGTAAGTAATTCACAGAGCAGGAGCACAAAAACAGTGTCAGCATTTTTCTCTCTTTGGAGATGATATATAAATTAATGACAAGCCATTATGAACTCTACAGTGCCGCTGGTGGAGAGAACTGTATACTACAAGCTTATACGTTCAAATATTTCTTTACACTTGTGGGTACACCTTCACTTGCCAGTAAAACACAGTAAACAGAGATAACGCCAAATGTATTCTTAGAAAATTCTGGCTCATCCTGGAAAATGAAATTTTTCACACAATTGCCTTTATATCATCCTGTTGGTGAGAAAACTGCTACTAACATGTTTCCACAGTACAGTCTACACAGCACAGCATATTGCTGTGCATTGTGCCACATAAAGAAGTCTGGTTCATGTATTTATGTCTCTAAATTGACAGTAAGTGTAATACTTTATATAGTATCTGATAACAAAGAGCCTCGTTATTCACATTGCAAGGCCTATCATAAGATATACGTTGTTGAACCCCGTGGGGTTATTTGTCATTTGACCCATCCTACTTAGGAGCAGTGGGTAGCCACAGCCCAGCCCATCACATCATATCATAACTAATATCTAGCAAAGAATTCACATTTCAATAGATAACCAGGGAGAGGGCTGGTTTTTGTCTTCAATTACTGCCCATACATACAGTATGGATGGCAAAACCCGTAGGGTAATAAAATAAATACTTTAAACCAGAACCCCATGTCCTGAAGCAGACTATTCACATTATGTGTTAGAAGTGGACATTATATAGGCCATCAATGTTCCACCACATTTCATGAAGGTTTGGGTGAAATATGGCACAGACTGGGGCCAGACAAATAACCTTTGATACCATAAAATCATTGAATTATAAATAACATGAGAGACACATCCAGAACAGCAAGTACACTGAATTAAAGCATTTAAATAGAGCATCGTTTTCAGTTTTTCTTTTTAAGCCAGGCTGCTGATGGAAAAACACCAGGTTTGTATTGAATCATAATTTCACTGCCAGAGGGGAAACAGTAATAATTCAATATTTCTAGGCTCTGTTTTTTTCTTCTTTTTTTTGAGATTTAGAAAATCATAGCATGCAAACAGGGATGCACATCCTTTATAAAATGTATTTTCTTACGCAATAAAATTATGCTCAATGATTTTGTATCAATGTTCCTTATCCCCAAGATTCTATTGTTAAGCTATAAAATAATAACATTTGTTCTAATAATATAATTATTGATCCACAAATTGGTCATGAAATTAGTTGTAATGTGATACATGAGACTGAATATAGATGCAGTTTTTTTTCCCATTAACATATTCAATAAAGTCTATCTCTAACTATGTCTTGTTGAGGTACCATGGCTTCCTCTAGAAAAATGAATGTGCTAATTCACAACGTTTGCACAAAGTGCAAAAGACGGTCAGCTGCTTGTTTTCATGCTTGTTTACATTTTTGAGCATCCAATCCTCTGCTAGTACTTACTATTCGCTTGCTTGATATGTTAAATTATATGTAAAGTTACTTGCCCCACTGCCAGACTGAGGCTATCAATAATGTATGATAAAATGCTTCTGCCAAGGGGCTGTGCAGATGGTTTAAATGGGACGGGGAATGCCTGCAGTACCTGTAAAACAACCTACTAATAAGTGTAAACAAAACGGAGAGAAAGGAATAGCATTTTGTCTCATAGGGCTTTACAAACAAAAGGTACACATTTCCACGAGGTCTAATGAATCGTATTGCACAGGGTTACAGGCACATTTTCATGAGTACAGTCCCCATAATGATCATTTGTATACAATACAAGGGGACTGCAGTTTCAATATAACCACAAATGATTTTTTAAGTGTGGGAGCACAGGGCAATTGACAATTAATGAGGCAACAGTCATTCTATCAAGTACGAAACCATGTTAATTTCAGGCACATTACATTAAGTGAAATGTCATGAGACAGAAGCAACGAAAGAAAGAAATGGAGAAGAAGAGAAGGATCGGGTGTGATAAAACAGGATTGTGGGAGTAATCTAATTGTGTTGTTTATTTATTGGTTCAAGTAAATGTCAAAGGATTTTTATCATCTTTCTATGTATCAATTCATGAAAAAGAATGAAAAACACTTGTGTGTGCAATGTTTATTAGTTAGCCGTGTTGGTGGCACCTGCTTTGGTTGAGAATGAATATAATGACAGAATTATAACAAGCAATACCCTATGATTACAGAAACACCCTGGATATAGTTTCACTCTGGGAGGAAAAGGAGTTGTTACTAAACAGAGATAAAACTTAATTAAGCTTCATTGATATTATGAACTCCCAAGCCATGAAAGTATTGAAATCAGTTTGTTTCTTGAGACAATATGAACTTGAAACCACAGCAACCTGTGTGACCTTAATGACACTGTTGAGTGCTTGTCATGTGTCCTCCAGGACAAAACCTGCATTTAGTTGATCATGTTGTTTTCGGGTGCTGCTTCAAAATTATTTACTTTGACACTAATATTACACAGCGCAAGCAGACAGCAACAGAAAACAAGTCCTTTGAGCAGATCTTGCTATACTTCCCTAAGTTTCACCAAAGCTCATATGGGAATGCTACTTGTATCACAAATAATTCAGAAATAGAAAGTTCTTATAATGGCTTTTGGTTCAGCAGTTGTTTCTCTTTCGATCAACAACTTTTAAAATGGCCGAACTGTTTGGTAAACGTGATTACAATGCTGGAGCTTCAAATACTAATGACAAATGGTAATGTTCCTCTGCTGCTTGCATGGACTGGAATAACACCTATCAGGGGTCAATCTGTAAGGCCAAATAAATATATATATCAGTCCACGTCTGAGGGTAGAAGTTTCCTTGTCTGCTAACATGATTATGACATGAGTTTCAAAAGACATAAATCATGCTAAAATTCAATACACAGTTTGAGCACAATATATATATATATTTTTTTAATACTATATTAAGTCTTCACTCTGTAATCCAGACTGTTCAGTTCTTCCCAAATATGAAGCATTAGTTCGTACAGTAATTTCTCACCTAAAAAAAACAGTTTTAAAAAACAGATTGACATTGTGTTTCCTGATAACACTCTACTCCATCCTGTGCATGTTGTCTGAGTCCACATCGCAGTGATTCTGCAGTCTGCTCACACAAGCCTGAGGCTGGCACTCAAAAATTACAATTTAAACAGTGATTGATTATAATTGTGTATTAATACGCATCTCTGCTAGAAGCACTGGGAAATTGAGCAATTTGTACATTATGTCTGTACCATCTTTAATATAGCACAAATGCACACAAGTGGTAATGGCAATAAAACAGACCCAAAAATTAATCTGACTATAATATATTGCTGGGTAGTTTGATTTCCGTCAGATGAATCTTTAAACAAGCTGAAGGACAGAGAGGCCTGTGGGAAAACAATGGTTATTAATCCTGTTTTATAATACATCCCTGAAGATGACATTTTATTTTTATGTAAAGATGAACGGCTAATTGGAGACACTGCTTGACATAGCCTGCCTGTGATTGAGTCCTCTTCGAAGCTACAGTCTTTGAAATATTGACCGTATGCTAACAGCACACCTATTAGGTAAAACCCATTACAATATCTCTGACACTACTACTATTGCATTATTTAAACCCCTGCTTGCAAAAAAATGCAATTCATTACAGTAGAAGCCTGCTTTAAGGATTGTTATTAAAAATGCATCATTCAGGTTGTTATACAACATAAGTTTCAGCTGTCACCTCAACACATACCCACTTTTAAATTATGCAAGTCCTAACATTATCATACACAATAAGGGGTTAAGCAGTACATGAAACATGCACACACCAAAAAAAAAAAAAGACCAAAGGCAGAGCGCCTACTGCAACATTACTCAAGGTGGTTTAAAATTTCGGATTCAATTATATTACACAGCTATCGTGTGTCCAGCCATTCCTTTTGAAGCCCTCAGGCCTTCTGAGACACTGCTCCTGCCACATTGGTTTGAGTACCAAAATGTGTCTTGTCACAGCAGGACCTCAGTTTGTAACATGAACAAACACTCGTGTACACACTTACACCACAGTTTATCGAAAATGACAAAGCATATTTCATTGTGAGTGAGTGCACTTCTGTGTCCGATGCTGACTAATAGCATCTCTGCCCAAAGCTCTTGTCACATGCTCACAGACTGTGTATCTAAACAAAGCCAGCAGGGGAGGTAAGAATGGAAGAGACATTAGGCACACTATGCACGTATCACCAACCATCTGACTGGATATCATTGGGCCCATCAGAAATGGGCAGTTAACAAAGTATGCACCATCTCACATTTTTAACAAGCCTAAAATACAGTGTGACTACATCTTAAAACATTTCCAAGATTATGATAAATAATGATTTATACAGCAATGGTAACTGTAAGTATATTTGAAACATAGCCTTACACAGGGCCCACAAGTGCCTATTTTACTTGTGTAAAGAATTACAATTTGCCAAATGGCAATTGATATAGTAGTAGTACTGTACAGCCCAGATCTATGTTAACAATCGCCCTATATATTCATAAAATGCCCCCTTAGTTCTGTACCATGTCATACTGTTGAAGAGAAAATTATAGGCTACTGGGGGTAAACAGTGAATGTGTAATATTAACTCGACCAGTTGAACAATAACACTTACTCATTTTATCTACCATGCTTATGTATTTCGCTGGAAATATGTGTTTTATGCAAGCACGTCCTGTCAGGACAAATTTCCTCACCCAGTTCTTGCCCAACCAAAGATAATGAACAACCATGACCTAGAAAGGTAAGTATTAATTAAGATGTTCTTTCGCTCATAAAGGCAGTTAACATTCCAAGCACTCAACATGCAAGTATATCTCACTGTGTATTGTATACATATCCTTAACTATATCTCCTGCAAAGTGCTGGGTTGTCAATAAAATTGAACTTTGCCACTGTTTTTAGCTTTACACCACTGAAGAGGTAAATTCAAGAACATATTGCAACTGATAAGATATGTTTTAAAACATTCAAGCCCAGAACAATTACTCAAAAGCAAGAGACAAGGAAGGTGTACTGTGAAGTTGATTTACTGCTGCTTGTACAAGGAGGAATTAATGATTTATGCAACAACCCCTTAAGAGTCAATGAATTTCATTATATAAGTGACGTTAATGGTGTCTACCATGAATATAAACACTATTGTAAAAAAGGGTTCCACAATGGGCTTCATGTTTACTGAGCTGAGTTAAGACATAGGGTTTTTGTTGTGTTTTTCAACAAGAACCATGTTTGAGTCAATGTGACTTAGAAGACATCTAAAATTGCATGACCATGACGTAAACAATGTGATCTTTGTCATATGCCTCTAGTGGAAAAAACCTCACCCTAACAAACTATGTACTGTCTATATAAGTTACTATAAGTTTAAAACAACACAGGGTTACAGCCTCTTCAAAAGCTCTTTTTTTACCTCATCATTTATTTTTTGGACTGTGTAAGTTTTATTAAACAATACAAACATTATTTTTGTGTTCTACATTATGACTGTAACCACACTGAGCTGAACGGGGCATTCCAGTATTTTGCAATGAAAACAAGGTTTTAAATTACATGGTAATTTAGGAATGTGTGGAAAGCCAAGAGGCTGTTATAACAGTCAGGAGTTTTGGATAACCCTCATAACTTTCCTGCTAAAAGAAAAAAGTGAAACATCTGGCTTTATGACTAAGCCAGACCAAGTGTTTATATCCTTAAACAATTTTAAACATAAATTATTCTTTTTCCTTTTGTTTTTTAAAGTGAAAACTGAGCTTATCTTCCATCAGACTGAGATAGCACTGTTTAATAGTTAAAGTGAAGTTACATTTGGCTAGCATATTAATTCACAATGGTCCGTACATGACTAATCAGAGCCAGGTGGCTGGAGGATTTGACTCATTTTGCTGCACATATTAAATCCGCAGGCTTTGTTCAGCACTTTGGCCCTCACACAAATTTCTTGAGTCAATAACACAATAAGAAAAAAGACAAATGCGAACTTCGCCACGCTGGAATTTGTTTGTTTGAGACTGCCACATGTCTGTAGTTAGTCTTAGATGGTTATATTCCACTGATATGCATTGTGCTATCTTATATTGGCAGAGGAGATCAAAGGCGAGTGTTACAAGTTCCCTGTGACTACAGAGAATGCAGTAAAATAAACAGGTCTGTGTATGCAGAACATGCAATAATAAGCTCAGTGATATTTTGTTTGACTAACAATTATGTACTGTCAATGGGAACAGATTACGGCTCTACAGCAGGTTTCTGGTTGCTGGCTGAAACATTAAACCCATCTGTAGAACTGGTTACAAAGACCCAGCCTGCTTCTATGGTCCTTTTAACGCTATACTGTTTCACAGAAAGAAAAAGATACATATCTCTGTAAATGTACATTTCAACACTGAAAAGGTCAGGAGCCGAATGTAATTTCAATTAATATGAATATAATATGCCATAAGAAAGAAATGTGGAGGGGTAGAGCATTTTTTTATATATAAAAATATAAAACATAAATGATGACTTAGATTAAAAAAGACTGGTTATTCAGTTAATATGAGGCTATAGATTCAAATGTTTATTCTGTCAAATGGCATTAGAAGTTCCCTGATATACACTCAGTGAGCACTTTATTAGGTAGAACTGTACAGTACACCAGCTAGTTAATGGCAACATCTAATCAGCCAATGGTCAAGAGGTTCAGCTGCTTTTCAGACCAAACATCAGAATGGAGGAGAAATGTGATCTACTAAGTGACTTTGACTGTGGAATAGTTATTGGTGCCAGACAGGTTGGTTTGAGTATCACAGATACTGCTGATCTCTGATTTTGCGAATGGTGCGAAAAAAAAAAAAAAAACATCCCGAGAGCTGCAGTTCTGTGGGCGTACAGTGACAGTAACGCAAATAAGCACACATTACAATAGTGGTATGCAGAAGAGCATCTCTGAACACACAACGCGTCAAACTAAGTGGATAGGCTACAGCAGCAAAAGACCAAAAAGTCTAAAAGATAAGTCTAATAAATACCTAATAAAGTGCTCACTGAGAGTGTTTCATCGATAAAGGCAGTACACCAAAATATTTTACTCCAGCCTCATCTGAAAAGTATTTACTGTTGCATTTGCCTATGAAGAATACAAAAAAGACCAAAGTGCGTTTCTATTTATAATGATAGTTACTTTGCAGTTTGACCTCAAAATTACCTTTCTTTGTACCTGAAGGATTGGGAGGGACATGCCCTAACTCGCAGTGCAAACTAAAAGTAAAGGGCTTGTAGACAAAGACCGTAATTTTATTACCAAGTATTCCCAGTTCTCTAGAAGCAGTTTAATATCAACAGGTGTATTGAAAAAAACATTCACAGCCAGACTCACAACACTATTATTTTATAGCCTGGTTATTTTCTGGGCTGATGAGTGCCAGTCGGTTTTTAGACACATCTCATATCTCAAATGGGAAGGTGTGTAAGATTAAGGTGCTGAAAAATGCAAGAGAAACAAAACAACGACAGGAAATTTAGGTAATTTATTATTCTTTTATCTCATTTGAACGAAGTTGATTCCAAAACATTGTATTTTATTTTCATGAAAGAAGGGAACAAACATTTGGTCCTATGGAAAAAAGACAACAAATAAGTCCACAGGACAATAATATGTGAACATCAAAATAAAAATTCAGTGTATAGTTAAATATATTTGAATTTAACAAGCTTAGTTCTGATTCAATGCTCCATGAAGGTTGTTAACTGTGGGCTGGGTGCAATCTAAACTCCCTATATTTTACAATTTAAGTATTGAATTGAAAAATCATGATATCTAGTAAAGTCTATGTAGATGCATTCCACAAAGTTACACTGCAACATCAATTAAGCTGGGCCCAAGTGCTCGGGAGGAGAGTCGATAAAGCTAAAACTACTTTGGGATTATCCTGTAATTGCAAGGTCTTACATTTGTAATTGGAAGGTAAAGTCGCACACACCACTTTGCTGAACAGACTCCTCAAATCCCTCATCAAATCACTTATTTTGCTGGCTGTGTTCACTCATTTGCCATGATTCTATCCCCGGTTCCACCAGCAGAGGGCAGTGCATGACACACGAGAGGGATTTCTCTACCTGAGTTCCTTCTTCTCAGCTAAACATCAAACCCAGATCAGCTTGCAGTTGGCTCAGACATGAAACTATCAATCAAATTAGGTTGGGGGGGGGGGGGGGGGGGGGGGGGGCTTACATGTTCACAAGGAATTTGAACAAAGGTTCTCAGCTTACCTCCTCGGGCTCTGCTCTTATTACAAAATTCTGAAATGAATACAGCATAAACAGCTATAAAACGCAACAGACGACACCATCTTAAAGCACTGAGGGACAATTCATCATTATTTGTGGCTGTGCTTGCTCGCATGTAATTAAAAGCTTTGCGATGGATAAGAGTTGTGACAAATGAACTTGTCACACGAAATTAACAAAACCAGATTGAAATATTCAACTTTTCCCCTTGTGAGCCCTGTAATTGTCTTTAACTACTTTCCTTCCCTACCATTCCCGCAACTGAACTAAAAGACAAAAAGCAAAACAGAAGACAACACTTTATCAGCTTCCCTTGATCTTCCCCTGAGTGCATTTTCTGAGCTTGCAGTCCTTTTAAGTGGGAATGTTGAAATAACACAGCTAAAACAACCATTCAGGCTTGATAATACAGCACTCTGCACAGCCAATCAGCTCCTTGGCTGGTGAACAGCACCAGGTTGCCATAGCATTGGAATATTTAAAGATAGTTAATGACTTAAGAGAAACATTTAGTGTAAGCATTATACAAGCACCTTAATTTGACATGTGCATTGCTTACTAAATGATGGTCTGAAGCTTGCTTTGCTGTAGTGCTGAACAAGTTATTAGATAGTATTTTCTATTAATTAATAAAGATGTGGAACATCTGTTATTCTGGTAGATCTTAATAAAATAATTACATTACATTACATGAATGGTATTTGGCAGACACTCTTAACATTGCACTTTCTTTAAAATACTATTCTAAACCAGAAGTGTCTCAAAACAATATTTACAATAAGTGAAGCCAGGGTAATAAAATAAGTGAAAAAACAGTGAACCACCATAGAACTACACCATAGAGCTACACCATAGAACTACAGAGATAATGCTTTTATGAGCTTATGGTTTGCATTTGTCCTTCTGGCCTCCAAAAGGAAAAAAACAGGTTTGTCTGAGGTGTTAACTGATTGCATAATGGCAAATCACTCAACATACAGTTTAAATACCAGAGACAGGCTGCTAAGGCAGGATGACTGAATCCCACCTGAATTTTTTACAAGACAAACACAAAAATGTAATACAAGCAAAACAAGAAAGGTTATGGCCATGCATTAGCCCCATTTCAGAAATGCTACTTGGCCGAAGTCTTCTTTGGTCTGCGTTTTCTGGCTGAGTTGGACTCCTTCTGGACCTGCAGCTTCTCATTGACATCAGCCTGCAGGGGCACAACCATTTATTAAACACAACAAGAAGGGAAGGTCCTGTTTCACCCTACCCTGGTGTAAAATCCAGCTGTTTCAAAACATAGCTTGAGCTGGTCAAACCATGTTCACTATAGAGCTGATCTAACTGGTCAACCAGCTACTGGCTGTTTCAAAACCTAGCTTGAGCTGTTTTTTTCAGCAGGGCACTCATCACACCCAACACTGCTCCCCTGCTCTGGAGGGCCTGTGATTGACCTATAGGCTCCATTCTACAGCTCAGAGCAGCATACAGGCTGGCCAAAACTAGTGTTAGAAGATTCACTGGCTTATGTGTCCCTCACCACAGAACTGGCCTACCTTCAAATGAAAAGAGAGCAGACCACAGAGGGGTTCACCAAACAGTCTTCCCTGAGCTTTGAGCTCAGTATCTGTCCAATTAATTTCCTTCACTATTTTAGTTCTAAAGTTCTTAAATAGAAGCACTCAATGGATACTCCAGAGATAGAGAATGGTACTGTAGTTTTCACTTCTTTTTTTAAGCTAGTGTCAGTCTTATTCTCCCAGATTGCTTAAGCTGTTTATTTTGCCTAACTGATGTCTTTAAACAGAGCTAAAGAATCTGTCTGTATAAATTTAACATGTCTTATAATTAAAATATCAATCTCAGGTCTGTCAGGCTGAGGGCAATTCATTTTTAGAGCTGAGCTGTTGGTTTTTGACAAGGACGTGACAAGGAAACGATCTTGCGTTTGATTCATGAGCTAACTTAGTTTCAAACAGAGAGCTTAAGCAACAGTACACAAATATAAAGGTTTCTGATTCCACAAAGCCTTTCATTACTCAATAATCTTATGGAAAGTTTACAACAGAGTATGAAATATATGGAATTTAACAACAGCCTCCAGTTGATTTGTAAATTTAAGAGTTTACCATATAAGGAGCAGTCTGGTAAGATCCTCGTGAGTTATTACACCCCAGGGGAACATTTAGAACCAAAATATGCTCCAGAAAAATGGATGCCGTTATTGAATACAGTTCTTCTGGGAGAAAAACAGCTTGGAGTGGCACAACCAGCCAACATAAAATTTACATAAATACAGAAAAGCCCTCATACTAAATGACAAGATTGACTATAGTTAACACTAAAGTTAAAAGCATGCAAATTCTGAAAGGGATTATACTCAGATGTAATGGAGTGTGAACTGAAATACCCCAAAAAATAAAAACAATTCAAAAAAAAATTGAATGTATGTACTCTTTCAATTTTGAGAATGACTATTTTTTCACGTTTCAAAAATGTCGGAATTGTTTTATAAATAAACAATGCGTCTAAACCAACAAACATGTAAATGTGGGGCAAACCTTTGGAACGGATTGAAATAGACCGGTCATACTGTATGGCATGCGGTCCAAATACAGGATGTACATGCAGCATATGTACACTTGGTCTCAGATTACAGAAGGCACACATAATGAATTCAAGGGCTGACACTGCAGCTGTTCGGCTATTTATGCAGCAGTGGGTAAAAGGAAAAACATCTGAGCAGTATTTATTCATTAAACATGGTTTTATCTCCTTTTTCCCCTCTCTGAGTCGTAACCTGATCCCGCTGTGACAGCATCCTCCGTCATGTCGCGAGAGCACACGCTGACCTGTGTGTCCTCCGCAGTGTGTGTGTGTCCTCCACAGTGTGTGTGTATCCTCCACAGTGTGTGTGTGTCCTCCGCAGTGTGTGTGTCCTCCACAGTGTGTGTGTATCCTCCACAGTGTGTGTCCTCCACAGTGTGTGTGTGTATCCTCCACAGTGTGTGTGTGTGTGTGTGTCCTCCAGTGTGCGTGTGTGTCCTCCACAGTGTGTGTGTGTGTGTCCTCCACAGTGTGTGTGTATCCTCCAGTGTGTGTGTGTCCTCCGCAGTATGTGTATGTCCTCCAGTGTGTGTATGTGTCCTCCACAGTGTGTGTGTGTCCTCCGCAGTGTGTGTGTGTCCTCCAGTGTGCGTATGTGTCCTCCACAGTGTGTGTGTGTGTGTCCTCCACAGTGTGTGTGTGTGTGTGTGTGTGTGTCCTCCAGTGCGCGTATGTGTCCTCCACAGTGTGTGTGTGTGTGTGTGTGTGTCCTCCACAGTGTGTGTGTGTGTGTCCTCCAGTGTGCGTATGTGTCCTCTGCAGTGTGTGTGTCCTCCGCAGTGTGTGTGTGTCCTCCACAGTGTGTGTGTCCTCTGCAGTGTGTCTCCTCCACAGTGTGTGTGTGTGTGCTCCACAGTGTGTGTGTGTGTGTGTGTCCTCAACAGTGTGTGTGTGTGTGTCCTCCACAGTGTGTGTATCCTCCACAGTGTGTGTGTGTCCTCCACAGTGTGTGTGTGTGTGTCCTCCACAGTGTGTGTATCCTCCACAGTGTGTGTGTGTGTGTCCTCCTCAGTGTGTGTGTGTCCTCCGGCACCGGCACACTGCACACTGGGACCGGCACACTGGGACCGGAGGAGCTCCATTTGACCAATCAGAGCTGGCAGAGCCCTGCCCATTTAAACTCTCCTGCCCAGAGTAAATCGATGGCCAACCAAGCAGTGCAGTTCAGTCTGCCGCCCTTCTCCCTAAGGTCAGTCAGGATTGCCAAACTTCGCTGCAGAATGGCAATGTTTCTGTCTTTGCTCTCCGTCGAATCTGAAAGGCCTGTTATACATGACTGCTTAATCTAGGTATGATGGCTACAATCAGGTTTCCCATAATTGAATTTTTAAGCACCATGCTTTCATGGTCCTGCTGCCTTAAACTCAGGGCCAGAATTTTCAAATGTCATCAATTACGTATATAAAATATGGACATTAGAGGAGTAACATGGTGGTTCGTCACACTTTTTATCAATCTGCACAAGAGGGCATTAAAGAACATGATGAAAGTATTAAATATGTCCATTATTTAGTTTTGGAGAAGTAAGCATTTTAAATTTATCATCCTCTTGAGAATGTTCTCCAGTAGTACGTCAGACGAGGATAACCACTCCCCTTATCCCTCCCCTATAACTCCTGACCCACAGTTTGCGCCGCTGGCCAACAGGAAAGTGGGGGCACTTCATATAACAGTTCTCATTACCACACCCAGACGGTTCGGGTGAACCTTTATAGTGGGAAATTTAGGCTTTGAAAAATATGTTTTAGAATACATTTAAATGTCTGAATAATAAAATAAATTATGCACAATTGTTTTATTGTTGCCTAAAGACAACTGGCAAGTGTCATATTCAACCACCCTGTTACTCATTTGAGGGCTTCCAAGGATTAGCAAAGAGTATGGAAATGCTGTTCCACGTTTGCATGTGGAGTGTTAAGTGTAACTGTATTTGTATTTTTTGAAGGAATGCAGGTCAGTACAGTGTGAAGCAACTTTCCTGAAATAAAAAAACATGCAAAATATATAGCAGACAACAGCACTTTCTAAAGAGAAAGAGAGTGCTGTTTTCTGCAACCACGGCAATAACATGAGTAATTGCATTCAGCGTACAACCCTCAAAGAAAATTGAATTTAAAATATCTGTTGAGAACCGACTTGTGTACTTAATGATATTGTGGAAATATTAATGTTATTAAGAGTGCAGGACATTTCTGCAGATGTTAATATTGTTCAGGAAGGATAATCGAGTCACGCAGACGCAACTTCATCATTAAACCACATGAGAACTCCTGCTGTGAATACCAGCAGGTTTGCCAAACAAGGAGGCGTGTGCACTAAATTGATTTAAGAGAATGGTCTTGTGCTTCAAATTTGGGTTTCTCTGGGTGTCCATTGTTCTACTCTGAAATCTCTCTGATCACACACACTCGGCATCAATAACAATTTGCAAAGAAATGCCATCAAAATGTCCAGAAAAGACTGGTTCCTAATTCAATGAACCCTTTAGCAAATTTGGACCTTTCTGTGGAAAGCTCACTGATGTACACATTAAAAGCAAGTACAAAATGACAAATAAAACTCTACAAAACAGGCATGCTGTTTCTCACATTGTATTATGGTGTATCAAAATGGCTGCTGTTTCCATGAGAAAACACAACCCGGGAACGTGTTTGGTTAGACAAGCCTTGCATTTGTAAATCAGCCTCATTGTTGTGTCTGTTTAACAGCCATATTAACCCCACTCCCTAAGGTTCATGTTCCAATATTTAATGACATTTCTTTTTTTTAAAACGTAGCATGACTTTCAAGCTCCAACCAGACAGACTTGTTAATGATACCTGCAAGGCAGTGATGTTCAGAGAACAAGCCTCAGGGCGTGCTTCAAGACAAAGCCCAAATGGAACACTGACTCCACAGCTAAATAGTCGAAAAACGTACCTCCAATTTCTCAACCGGGTCGTCGTTCGACTGACCCAGAACCTCCTGAGAGCCGTCTACAGCGCCCCCATCAGCCGGGACCTTTTCCTGCGGGTCAGCTTCCGGTCGTTGCTCTTCAGGGATCTCTTGAGTTCCTTTAAGCACCTGCCCCGTTCAAATAAACATGGTCATTGTGTGTGTGTGTGTGTGTGTGTGGTGGGGGTGAACCATACCTGTTTATAGCGAACAGGAGATTTGTGCCATGGATCGCTCTTAACCAACACTGGCAGAGTAAAGAAACACTACAAAGCAGGACAGGGACTGGAGCTCAAGGTGAACAGGAACCTTGAAGTTTTATAGGCCAGCTGCCTGCAGTCCACTTACTAAAGGAAGTGACACTCAAACTGCTCAATAAAGCCTATTAGGCAGCTAGAGAGGCAGAGAGATAGTATATATCTTCACAGGGATTTTGGGTGACGCTTTATTGAGAATATTTTATACACCTTCACAGTGACAGGGAGAAAATGTAGTAACTGTACAAAAGGAAGTGGCTCAGGCACAGGTATTTTTTGTGCTATGGATGGCAGACTGGACATTATAATTACTTTGGTGTGAAACATTTTAGGAGCTCTGAGCTGACAGGCCGTTAGGGCTTTGAGAACAGGAGGAGGAAGCTGGGGTTGAGTTTGGTGTGAACCTACGATAAAACACTGCAAGAGCTGTTGTCAGAAATGAGTCAGTCACTCAGAAGTGGAACAGCGCCAGTGTGTGGTCGTCTGAGGAACAGCAGCTCAAGGGCAGTGTGGATTCAGCTGTACACCATCAGTGTACACATTAAGTATTGCACTGCCACACTCTCAGATAAAACAGGTAGCTATTATGCTGCCAAGGCAGATGTACAGCCTTTTGTTTTAATGTTTTGGCTTCCATCCCAGTAACCCTCTTGAAAGCCAAAATATTAAAACAACAACAACAAAAATGTCACCTAAGTATTTTAAGCATGTCTTCCTTCCTGCGGTGCTTTCCAAATTGCTGAACATTATTTTTTTTCTTTGACAAAAAACCGAATGCAACTGTATTATTGCATTAATACAATAATATATACAGTATATTCTTACAGATTCAAGATGTATTTCTTTTCATGGAGACAAAGCACTTCAATTCAAACGACATATGTTTTGGATAGAATTTATGTAAATACGATCTATCTGGGAAAAAAGCAAGCTGTTTAAAACATGATTAGCATAACAAGAGCGGACTTGATCTTCTCCTCACATCACGGCAGATGATATGAATTATTATTTTGCCGTCATGGTTCCTTTGAAGTACAAAATATTTATTCTCAGTTCAATGCCAGATGAATGAATGCGTTTCTTCTTACTGTGAAGTTAATGTTAATATGAAACAAACCATATTGGGGGAAAGCTTTGTGCTAACATTTCCTTATAAGCTTTCTATTTCTGATGGTGTCTGGCAATGTTCATGAGACTGCCCATATTTTCTTCCCATTGATGCAGTGGTGGCTTCAGATATAAGCCACAGCTCCTTGTCTCGATAACACGGTAAATGAAAAGCTTAACTCGGTTTTTAACGGTACCTCTTTGGCCTCTTCCGCTGGAGCCTGGGCCATATAACGGAAGAAGACATCGACTGGCATGCCCTCCTCCAGGGGTGCAATAAAGTCTGCTGAGTTGACCACCTCTATGTGCTCCTGAAACAGAACCAGATATCTGTCAGCAAACCTTTTCGCCTGTTACTTAACCTGTACCTGGCAACGGCCTCTGTTGAAATATGCCACAAAAAAGCTGAAATACAGTAACAGCAGTGTGAGATTTTGCTTACAGTAACATCTTTTGTTTTCTGCTCAACGTACATGCGCATTTGCCTTTGCCAAGGACAGCTTGTTTGGATTAATCAACATGACTGTTGCACATTTGCTCAGTATGAGCTGATCTGTTGTTCTTGTGCTGCATAGTGACTGTTTTGAAGCATGTTCCCATTTTGTTTCTGACTAGATGTTAAAAGAAACAGTACAGTAATGCAGTCTGCTATTGGTGTCTCTGTGTGTGTGTGAGAGAGAGACAGAGAGAGCAAGTGAGAGAGAGAGAGAGAGACAGAGAGAGAGAGAGAGAGAGTATGTGTGTGTCTGCTTTATAAATAATTCAGGAACCAGCTTCAGGGAAACATTGCCCTCTTATGTTTGGAACGAATATAGCTAACTTAAAAACCTGAGTTAAATTTCCATTTCATTTTCTCTGGAAAGTTTTAAGTTTTCTTGGAAGCAAAGCATTAATTCAGACCTATAACAAACTGAAAAAGCCACAGAGATGTTTATGTACAAAATAACAGATGCCAAACTCACAACAAAATGAAAACAGTACAATTTCGCCAGTTCAGCCAAAATGAATTAACGAGAACAACAATTTTGTCTCAAAGTTTCCTTTTGCTGAACTATTGTGATATGCAGAAAAAATCAATTTTATGCTACCATCTACATTAAGTGCACTTTTTTTTTTTTAAAGAAATAATGAAATATTTTTAATGATAAAATACATGTATAGATATTCAAAACATGGTTTAAACCCTTCATCAGAACAGATGAAAAAAGGTTCTTTTTATGTAATGTGACATTTGGGACCCATTATAACTGTGGCGCAGTGCTTGACCTAGATACTGTTTCTGATCCCAGATACATTGCAGCACACTCGAAAACAAAAATCATTATCAGTTTACAACCACTTCCACCTCACCGCAAAATACAGTCGTTCAATGTCCGCTGTCACAAAGCATTTTGGTGCAATCAGTATTTTAATATTAGAGAACATCTCCATAGACAAATGTAAAATCAAAATCTCCAACATTCACTTATTAAAAAAAATAAAAAAATACCGACGAGCACATTTCCACCCTGCCTCAAAAGCAACTCATTAGCGGATAAATATAGCATATGCAGCATTCAGATGCCGGCGGTGAATGAGATAGCCAGAGCCAGACTGGCACAGCTGATTTATTCTGCTTGTGTTTCTGTTTCTCTGACACAGAAGATGAAAATCCTCATTATCATTATTTAACACGTCTAAAGTGGAGAAAAGGACATGTCTGTGCTCTCAGCCGCTTTGCTGTGGCAGTCAAAAGATCTATCGTTGTTTACACATGGCAAACCCAATTCCAGACAGAGGTCTTGTTTCCACCTCAGACGTTGTTGTCTAGAGTCTAGCTGTCACGGGCTGCTTCAAACATGATATCAAAGCATCATTAGTGGATGGGCCAGCATACACTCAGTGAACACTTTATTAGGAACACCTGTATACCTACATATTCAGCCAATTGTGTGGCAGCATACAATCATGTAGATACGGGTCAGGAGCTTCAGTTAATGTTCACATCAACCATCAGAATGGGGGAAAAATTTGATCTCAGGGATACTGACCGTGGAATGATTTTTTGTGCCAGACAGGATGTTTTGAGTATGTCAGAAATAGCTGATCTCCTGGGATTGTCACATACAACAGTCTCTACAGTTTGCAGAGAACGGTGCGAAAAAACTTTTAAAAAGTGAGCAGCAGTTCTGTGGGCAGAAACGCTTTGCTAATGAGAAAGGTCAGAGAAGGGCCAGACTGGTCAAAGCTGACAGGAAGGTGACAGTAACACAAATAACAACACATCACAACAGCGGTATGAAGAAGAGCATCTATGAACACACAACATGTCAAACCTCTTAAGCAGATGGGCTATAGCAGCAAAGAAATAAGTCTAATAAATACCTAATAAAGTGCTAAGTGAGTGTATTTTTTATACTTATTGGTCTTCTACTGCTGTGGCCTATCCACTTAAGAGGAGGAACCTCTTGACCATGTCTGCATGCTTTTATGCCTTTATTTGCTGCCACATGATTGGCTGATTCAATATTTACATTAACAAGCTGGTGTACAGGTCTACCTAATAAAGTGCTCACTGAGTGTATTCTCTGCATTTCCAGTCTACACTACATCATCTCACTCCAAATCTTTTAAGGGTTGAATATAATTTCTTCTTAATAGTCCATTTCACCTCATTGATTTTTTTCTGCTGGGTGAGTCAGATGATATTTTTCTGGGAGTAATTAGTTTACATTATTTATATAGCATCAATGGGTGTGCCAGTTTATTCTTGTGGGTTCTTTCTCCCACACAACATCCTTGACTTGTTCACTGATTTTTCCTTCATATTCATACTCTTATATTGTTCTCTCCATTACGATGTTATTCTCTGAGCATGGACAGTTCAGGGGCTTCATGCTCTTAGGAGGGTCTCTGGTATGACAGACAACTTGGAACAAAGACAGGAAAGGTCTGTCCCTCTTTGAGGGTCACTGCCCTTCCTAGTAGCCTGATCTAGTTTCCTCCCCAGAGGACCGTTTCCCTCAAATCAGTTTTAATTAAACACCAGACTATACTGTGAGGTAAAACCCTCACCAACAACTGCTTTCAGAGACCAACAGAAATCTGATTAGTGGAACGTGATGCATAAATATTAGGGTTGTATCCTGTTTCCATATTTATACATACACAGATATACTGGCTGGCTGTCTTTTTCTCTCTGTATAATGAAGGGAAAAAAGTAAAGCCAGCTTTCTAACTATTCAGACCATGACTAATTTCAGGGAAAACATAATTAATCATAATTGCCTCTGTGCTGACACTCTATAATGGTGAGAAGGCTGGTGTTGTTTTTCAGATTTTAGCCATTAATTTGTGTCACCTACAGTACTACTAGACCATATACAAGTAGATGTAATAGTTGTTATTGTTGAATACTGCATTTTTAAATTACTGTCAAATTTAAAAATGGAAGTAGTCAACTTTGATAGGCAGTCAAAAGGGCAGTATGAGAGGGTTGTCAAAGAAACATGGAAATTAATGTCACATGGTGAGCAAATATGTGGTCAGAACTATTGAGGGATATTAACCAGGGTTATGTTCACTTCTTATTATCCTGGAGAAGCAGCACTAAAGTCATACACATACTACTTACAATTCAAAATAAGATAAGAGAGATGACTCTTACTTCAGTGGACAATAGTATCTCCTCCCTGGGTTCGGTGAAGAGAAACTCATACAGTGTGTAGTGCTGAAAGAGACTAAACAGGAAATAAAAGCCAGTGTTAGTTTCAAGGTACCCACAATGGGTGCGAGGCAGTGTGTGTCTCTGCATTAAGCCGTCTTTGTGAACCACATTAGCAATGCAGATCTAAAGAGATAAGACCTGACAACACGCCGCTCTCTCCAGTCACTGTGCCACATTCAGTTTCTGTGTGTTGCTACAGTAGGTGCTCTGACGGTAAACATTACTCACCGTAGACTGAAAGTGTTGGTGTGAAAGATATTTAACGTAGCCCCAAACAATCAACCTACAGTTGAACTGTGTTCAACTACAAATGCTGTTCATAATATTCAGTTTTGTGTAGAACTCTAAAATTCCATCTTGATAAATGCATGTTTCTTATCTGATGTGTTCACCTCAGCATGTCACCTAAGGGTGTCCTCCATGCTGTCTGTTTATTTAGACAAAGAAATGTAAAATGTATAAAATACTTAACATGCTATTTTAGGACACATCTGTTGGTGATCATAAATATAGACTAGTGTACATAACCAGCTCAACATCTTAGTTCAATGGCCTAACAAAAAGCCACATACTACACATAGTAGACAGCCTTGTATGCTGAACATTTTTTTATTTTACTGTCGAAAAGATTACTTTATTTTGTAAGAATATTCTATATTTATGCAAATATCCATCAAATAATGTGATTCCAGCTAGTCAGATGATTTCTCCATGTTCTTGCATTAATTTAGATCAATTCAACGCATCTAACAGGGCTTTATTTCATGCTGACAGCTACAGCCTCCAAAAAAACAGAAATGTAGGACAATGTGAACATTTTCATGCAGAATTAATTAATGAAAGCCCTGCCAAAAAAACTGAGCGAAAAACAGCAAAGCAGTCCAAGTCTATGTCACGTTGACTTGTAGTCTCAATGCAGTCTCTATTTTTTCCCTCTCAAATAATACTTGACCACAATAAAGAAACCATTTTAAGAACACAATGACGTCATTCCTGGAGGGCAGACTCAGGAACTGTATGGGAACAGTTGCTGAGAGCATAAAGAAATATATTGTTTAAGCTTTCAAACTAAATGACGGCAGGAATTCGTTTACGTTCTGTGACATGACTAAACGACTGCAAGCATCTTGGAATGAAACTGATTATTTAGTGCAGATTATTTTTTTGTGGTCAGGAAAGTTTCTATTTCCCTCTCTAGAGAATGAGTATCCTGCCTGCTAATGACTGCAATATGGGTTCCTAACCTTTTCACATATAAATTGCATACTGCCAAATGTTGGTTATAAAATATCTGTGGTCATTTTAAAAGTATGCAATTTGAAACACTGATGTCAAAGAGTTCAGTGCAATAGGCACTCATGACTAACTTCATTATTGCTGGAAGACAATGACAAATATATTCTGTAAATTAGGTCATTTAAAGGTTGAAATTAGGATGAAAAACAGTTCAGATCATAATACACAAATAAGTAATGGTCTATAATTCCAGAAAAAATGACCATGAGTCTGTAAATAGCAGAGTTATATACAGTCAAAGCCTCAGTGCTAACTCTAACAAGGTTTGTATGAGTCAACAATGGATAGAATGCACTCACTGTACACACTGTCAGAAAGCAATGTGCAAAGATTTGACCTAAAGGAGTACAATGGCTTGTCACTGGGAGAGTATACCTATACCCTTTACACTTTTAGAATAGTATTTTAAGGTACAAATATAACAATGTAGTGTGAAATTTCTCCGTCAGCACTGATTGTGTACTCATTCCAATCGTAATTTCTGTCCCAAACACACTAGATATCTAAACCATACTAAGGCCTGTGACTGTTGAACTGAACAAGTATGCTAAAACTACAACCAAGTGCTGCTGTCAACATTCCTCATTTACCCTAAAAATCACACCACGATCTGGAATGCGGAATACAGAAATTGTTAATCACATTTTGAGTGGCATGTCAATCTTTAGATGACTGCTGTGAAATATACGTCATTGGGAGATCTAACCTGCTAAATCACTCACTGAATTCTAACTACAGGGGTGCTATCTTCAACCAAAAGCCTGACTACACATCAGATACTTTTCCATAGTATTTCCCAGGGAGGAAGCAGCAGGCATGGCCCAACTACAGCTCAAACCCCTGCTCCTTTGCCCTGTCAGTCATAAAAATGCCATTTCGGCTGCAGCGATTTTATTTTTGTAAAGCACATGTGGTCTTTGCACCCAGGCTACAATTACAATGACAGCCAGTAAAAAGATAGGGATTTAAGGATTTAACATCAGATACTAAGAGAAGCTTAGATACACAACCTGGACTTGAAGTAGTCAGTGATGGAAATGGCTTGATCCACATCAAACAAAGGACTAGAGTCCTGTGGCAATGGAGGCTGCCTGGTTTCAGCGATTGCATTGGCAAATTCAGAGAAATTATCAACTAGTGGCATCTGTTTTTCTGCACAAAAACAAGAAAGGATTGGTTGGGTTACATATTGTTTGAATGCACTGTGGTGGAATGATATGAGCAAAGAAAACATACGAATTCTACAAATCTACAGTCGTGTGTTCCATTCCCCTTGAGTGATTTCTGCTTTTGGGTGGAGGACTATTTTACATCAATGGAGAAAGGTCAATACTACTGCACACCACATCACAAAGTTTGCCTTGACCAAGGAAAATGGCACAGGCCTTCATTGTGAGTGATACAGTTGTCTCATAGATACAGTTATATTCGACAGAATATTCCCAGCGTACCTCTGATATTGTCCAGCAATAGTTGCAACAAAGCCATGAAGCCTGAAACTTGCTGACATGTAAAATTCATTTCCTTTGCCCACCAGAACCCAGAGACAAAGTAATCTAACAGGGCAGCTTCCTTTAGACATGTCTGTCGGTTTTTGAAGTTCAGTACATCCTCCAGTTGTCTGTTAAAAATATAAAAAGCAGAGTAAGAGATCCAATTGAGCCCACAAAGTCAAAGATTTTTGACACCTTTTTTGATATACACTGCCTTGATTTCAAGCAGGAAGGTTAAGATAGAACAGAACATTCATCTTTATCTATCATTTTAAATGAATTCTTATTTGCTTAAGGAGATTCGTTTATTTCTGAAAATATGAGAATAGTTTGGACTGGGCAGTACAGGTACTGGGCAGCCTACAATTTAAGTCCATAGATGGTCCAAATAAGTCTTGACCATCTCTAAACCAGCTTCAAAGCAGCTAAACCAGCATAAATCCAGGCAGGAACCAAGATGTATTTTCCACTAGGGCCAACATCAACCAGGTCGATAAGGACAGTAGCCTATATAAAACTAAATTGCAAGGGGAAACTACATTTTGGACAAATACATTCCAGTGGTTTTGGAATTAATTGAAGGAAGTGAATAAAATGATTGTACCAATGACCATGGTATTCAGATTAAAACAGAAAAAGTACTACTCACAATTGCACGTCTTCCACTTCTAGGTTTAATAGCAGATTAATTTGTTCAAGAGATACAAGTTTCCATTCAGTGAAGGTGGGGTGTTTTTTTTCGCTGTCACCATTTTCCTAAAATTAGATTATTTAAATAACAAATAAATATCCAGTAAATGAAAATGCAGCCAATATATATCTAATATAACTATCAACAAGTTAGGCTACTAGGTGGTTAGCTAGCAAAGGTTAAAGCTGTAAGTAGTTACTGAAGCGTTTTATAATCTATGGACAGTTTCTGTAAATATAGCACATAAACCGATACATACGCGTTCTTTTGAATTAATTCCAGTAGTGCCTATATCTGACGCCTGTGATTTGTTATTCGGTTTTACTTTTTCTCTAGTAGCCATGTTTCCACGTCCGTTTTCCAACAACGTTGCCATAGTTACCAGGATCCAGTTTGGTTACCTAAGCCCTACCACGCCCCCGAGTGGGCGGGACAAAGTAGTTTCTTTGTAATGATAGTCGGCAATCTATCATTTAATGTATGCTCGGACGTTATTAGATAAGTCAACTAAACTGTAACAAATAGGCTACACCCCTTCATTTCGAAAGTAGAGCAAAATGTGTCAACGTTTCACCGTCATAACCACATTGATATGTTTTAGCTAAAGACGCAATTATGTCACTATGCTGCGACTGATGTCTGTTATTATCGAAATGTAAGATACAGGCTGCGATAATCTAATAGCCCATTATAATCACTTGTAGCCTATTAGACATTATTTTAGGCAGTAAGCCATAATTTACGAAAACACCGCATTAACCAAATCGAGAATCACGTTCATTTTAAACATGAGTAGCTATTGTGGGATATCGTCTGACAGCCTGTTAACTTGTAGAATTGTTAGCAGCCTACTTTTATTAGTTCCTACCAACTATTCTATCCCGTATGTGTGTATTACGTGGAGGGAACGCTATATCGACAAACTAGATAAAACTTTAGGGAAATAGGGAGTTCTGTCAAGGGGCGGCGCTTGTGCTTTTTTTCGGGAGGTTGCAGGATATGGCATCGGTTCTGGACTATTGCTGAAATAACGGGACACAGTATCTGCATCTGAGGTTGTGGATAGTCTACATACTTTATAGCCTACTGTGTTTACATAAGCTATCCAGCACTATGATGCTGGTTAAGTTTATATGCGCGGTTGTTACCAGATCGTTGTTCATTCTCATTGCTCTCATTGCAGTCTTAAGAGTAACATGGGTTACAAAGAATGTCCTGTATTGGCTTCTGACCTTTTTGTTCTTGCCTCTGGTTGTCGAAATGTTTTTCACTTTGAAAAGAAGAAAAGGAATGGACTACAAATGGTAAGACAAAAATATTATTGCAGTTTTTAAGCTTATTCATTATTATTATTTATTATTTATGTTGCGGAAATTGCAGAGATTAAAAAAAAAGCTTTATATAGGCTACTCATGATCTCTCTCTCTCTCTCTCTCTCTCTCTCTCTCTCTCTCTCTCTCTATATATATATATATATATATATATATATATATATATATATATATATATATATATATATATATAATTATTTTTAAATGTTTTATTGGCTTCTGCTAGATAGGCCTATGTGTTTAATGACTGTGAAAACAACAGGGTCCTGTACATGGACATCTCAAAAGTAGCAAGTATCTGTAGATGTTAGGGGTTAGCACTGTTGCCTTGGTTCTGGTGCACTGGTCCCTGGCCGGTCGGTGCGGCTGCCCACTGCTTCTAAGTAACCAGTATGGGTCAAATACTGATGGACAAATTATCGTAGATGTTGCTGATGAACAAAAGTATTTAGGTATGTGGTACCATAGGAACTTAATGCTTCTGTTGATTTCTCTTCTGACAGGATTTCGCCACCTATCATGCTATTTCTCATGAGCATTATACCATCTATGTGGATTTTGGAATTACAGCATCAAATGAATAAATCAATTGATCTCCAGGTAGGAGATCTTCAAATAGTACTACAAGAAGGTTGCACAACATTTATTTCCCCCATTCATACTGTGACTACAGATCATAGTTATGTCTGCATGAGTGGGGTATATTTTATTCTGTTTTATTTTAATGTCCCCTGTCATGAATAGGGATCTTTGTTATTTTCTGTTCAGTCAAAGTAGCATAAAATCTCCAGGTATACAAATAACACGCTGTTCTCTGATTTGCAACAAGCTTCCTTGACACTTTTTTTACAGTCAAACACACACATGCATATGTTATTATTATATTATTATTGTCATGACTTTTTATTTTAATTAAGTGCCGGAAAATTGTATTTTCAGTGCCAGAAACTGAACTCAATGGACAACTGGAGAAGCATTGTACATTCAGTAATGAACAGCACGATGGAAAATGAAAACTTTATGGTATGTTTATTTGTCCTTACATTTACAGTTGTGTTCCTAAATGGTTACTTGAGATTTATTGGCCCCAAGTGCTTGTCAACACTAACCATCTCCGAAGTAGGTGGTTTGGTAATATTTTGCTATGTCCCCAAGAAGCATTTGTGAACAGAAGGGCAAAACTATATTGGTAGACGTTTGCTAAAGCTAAAGCTTTGTAATAATAACAATTTTTAAAAAGTGCAGTTAAAAAAAAGTTATTGTGAAAAGGACCATTGCTTGTACATGGACCTTTCAGACTGCCAAGTACTTATAATAAGGGACTCTGGACAGAAAGTTAGATTTTATCTGTTCCCTAGGTGGTTTAATGTTCTTTTCAGAAAATAAGTGCTTAGTGAGTTTTATATGGAGCTGTTGACTGTTTATTTTCTCCTGTGCTTCTGAAGGACTCTTTAAAATTGCTGTCTTCAGTGTGTGACGACGACTGGATTCTAGTGCTGCATCAGATCCTCCTGATTCTGCTCATCGTGGGGAAATGGCTGTTGCCCGTCGGGGGAGGGGTGACCCGGGACAAGCTGGCCCAGCTTCTCCTCTGCTTTGTGGGCACTGCTGCGGACATACTGGAGTTCACTACCGAGACCCTCACGGACATACAGTGAGTTCTTTGTGCGTAGCAATGTATCGCCCTTTCCTTCCCCTTTATTTCTCCACAATTTGGAATTTCCAGTTTGCTTCTCGAGTAGCCACTGTACCACTGGAATCTGTACTATGTGTACTCCTCTGTGCATATGTGCAAACCAGTGACAATTTTACACCCTACAGACCACCTGCCCCCTTAACACAAAACATTCCCACAATGTTGCTGCAATGTTATAACATTGACAGAACATTTCAGTAAAATTGCGAGAACATTTTTTGTTGGCTTGGTCTACAGCAGAACGTTAGTGCCAAACAGTGGAGAACTGTATTTCTCTCTGATGAAAACTGGTAGCACGTGCACACCAGGGCGCATTGTTAGGAACAACTAATGTAGCAGCAACCCCAGGAAGTGAAGCTAACTAAAACACATCATACTCAGCTAATGACAAAAGCCAATGTTTGCCTGTGCTTGTGATTTTAATGTATCTAATGGGCCCATTTACTGTCTGTGTTTCTCATGAACCCACTGTTGCCTTTGGGAAGCAAACCAATCTCTATGCATTAAGTGTTACTACTGTGAAAGCATGTAATCAAGATTCCAGGAAGGCATTAAAATGGTAAATGGAATGAATTTATATGGTGCTTTTATCCAAAGCACTTTACAATTGATGTCTCTCATTCACCCATTCACACACCAATGGCGACTGGCTGCCATGCAAGGTGTCTTGGTCAGGGACAGTTCGACACACCCAGGGCAGGGTATCAAAACGCTGACTGCCATATGACTGCTCTTACCTCATGAGCTAATGTCGCCCCTAAAAAAAAAAAAAGATGCAAACAAGCGTACAAAAGCTCATGGGAGAATATCTAAACTTTCTGTTTTTCATTGGATTTTGGTTGTCCACTCTGGGCCGTGGAAGATTATACTTGGTAAACAATGAGAGTATTTCAAATTAGTTTGATGTCTGCAAGTCACTCAGGAAAGTTCAAGGCAGAGCAATTATTGGGAATCATAGGCCACAACAACCCTCCATGTGTTCATATTTTATGTTAAATCTCCCAAGGTCAAAAGGGCTAAATTGAGCTGAAATCATGCAGTGTATATTATGCTATGGGCACCATGTGAACCAACTGTAGCAAATTGTATTGTAGCATTATATGTAATTCTGGCAATCTAGTTACCATCACACTGCTTGTAGACAATTAGCTGATTTTGATGATATGCTTACGAAAACACATTTTCCCCATATTCCTCATCCAAGAACCTCCAAACTTTGACTTCCAGGCCAACCCAAATCCATTATCATCCCGATTCACCCCATTCCATAATAATACTTCCAAAATTGTTTTTCAATAGGAACATTTTACCACTGGTCTACCTCATTCTGGCAGTATGGACATGGAGCATGCTGCAATTTCCACTCCAGATCTCAGGTCAGTTTTAAAACATGTATCTGTCTTTTAGCAATATCATTGTTTCCCATTGACACACACATACACTCAGTAATAGTAATTTCTTAGACTTATTGCTGTTGCCTATCCACTTAGAGGTTTTGAGCGTTATGTGTTCAGAGATACTCTTCTGCATACCACTGTTGTAATGTGTGTTTATTGGTGGTTATGCATTACTGTCTGCTTCCTGTCAGCTTTGACCAGTCAGGTCAATTTCCTCGGACCTCTCTCATTAACAAGGCATTTCTGCCTGCAGAACTGCTGCTCACTGGATGTTTTTTGTTTTACGCACGATTCTTGAACCAAATATTATCGACCAGTTTTGCTGACACATATTAAACCTAGTCCTAGACTAAATAATATTTTTTTAATTTAGTCCAGGAGTAAGCTGTGAAATCGGCCCTATGTCTTATTGAGATAAGAAGCCGCTTTAGACTGCAGAAGAAGTGTGAAACTTTTGTGTACTATACTTTAGATCTGCTACTACTAGATTCATTGAAGTAATTATATCTCTGGTACGAAATTTAAGATGAGAAGATATCTTACCATAGCCATATGCATTTTCTGTTTTCCTGTGAAGGTCATCTTGCTTCCTCTATAAATAACAATTGCAAGTTGTCTAGCAAGGAAGTCAGTCTTCACTCTCCAGGGAAATGTTAGAATTAAACTACAGGCTTTTTAAAGTCCTTACACCAGCATAATCATGCAAGATGAACGCACCCCTCCATTATTGGGGATTGTTGACCAATCTCATCAAGTGCATGTTTGTGTTCTGCAGTGGTGAAGTCAACACCAGAGGAATGTAGTGAGGGTCAGAGTGACTCTCTTCTGAAGAAGCACAGAAGTGAAATCTGGAACATCGTACAAAGCCTCTTCATCCAGGATGGCCCCTTCCTTCTGGTTCGACTGATGATCATGATCTTCTTTGAAATCTTGCATCCAATGTTGGTCTTCTTTACCGTCAAGAACTTCCTGATGATAATACTGAACCTGTACTATCTGTGTGTCATATGCCAGGATCACAGAGCATCTGCCTCACCAGTCCCATGAGAAGGTCAAGAGGAAAACACAAACTAAATCCAAACACAATGTGCAAAATGTACAGATAAGATCAGTCCTTCTGTTCCCATGAACAGATGTGTGGCTGCATATAAGTCAGCTGTACTGCATCAGAATTCATATGCAGTCCAATCAGCATGAAAGCGGAAATAGTCATTTAAGCAGAATGATCTCAAATGGTGTGTACTTCCCTGTTTAAGAAAGTGTTGTTGAATTTAAGATTGAAGATACATGTATATGGGAGCACCCATCTTAAATTAGTATTTTTCTGTAGATTGTTTTCAAGAAAGTGAGTGAGAGTAAGAATCCGGGTGATATATGTACCAAATACTCAGATGAACCACAATGACACAGCACCATCCCTGTTAAATGAAGGCGCAGACTCTGAGAACAGAATTACTGTTATGGCGTAGTGGATTTTCATAGCTTTTTGTTTAGGTCACTTGGTGTGGCTGATTTGGAGGCGAGGCCCACACTGTCATAGGCAGTAAGTGACATTATGCAATGTCTTATGGTAGAGAAGTTTTGTAACTCCCTCACAACCACCTCTGACAAAATTAAAGAACTGTATTTTTCCCACGATGGACTTAAGGCATATGACAGCCATATTACATTCAGGAATCCTGAGGGACTCCTGCGGTTTAGCCTTTTCCCTGACCCAACATTTTGTGAAGTAAACAATCGAAGTGGGGGAAAACTTCCTGTATAAAGTCAGCCAAAATCCAGTCCTAACAGTGCTGAGAAAAATGATGTCATCCTAACAGATCATGAGTGTTAAACTTATGCCATGGAAGGATCTCGTAAAAATATTGCTTCAGACCACGTGACTTGTTAATGCCATTATATTTCCATTATCATATACTGGAATAGGAAATGTGTAAGTGCATCACTGTGTGTTCCTATGTGGATTCACTGCCAAGTGAATTTCATCTGGTCTGACACTTGCATTGTCAGTACCCGATGCCTCAGGATTATCACTCAGTCGGTCTATGCGGTCTAGTTATTGTTGCTTGAGTCATCTATAGAAAGTATACACAGAAGTTTGTTTTTATTTTGCTTGGAATAAAATAAAAAAAAACAAGGATCCAAGTTGTCATATTACGGTTATTAGAGATTTTGCAGTCCACAGCATTTCATCCCCTTCCACTGTTACTAAGACAAGTGTTCACTGAATGCTTATTTTAGGTCTGAGAAGATATGAAACTGGTAAATTACACAAGTTGGCCAAACCCTAATTCCCAGAGCATAAAATGTAACATTCTGAGTCTTAGTACGATAGTTTTTACCACAGGAGTTCCAAGTTTGGTGATCAAGACGTGCTAACTCACTGGAGACTTGGATGACACTGTCAGCATTGCCTAAGGAGTCATATTATTATTAGCGACCATACATGTATATTTATTTCTTTAAATGTGTAGTGAGTAGCTGATAAATCATTGTCCTGAGTTTGTACATCACATGTTTTAGCCAATTAACACCAACTTGGTTGTCCTTTGAAAATGTGTGAATATTGTGCGTAATGTGTATGCAGACTGGATGGCTATGAATTATATCTTAAAGAGGCTCTTTGCTGCAGACGAGTGATTTAGATGGCTCATAACTTAAGACTGTACTAGACACTTTCGTTATGAATGTGTTCAGGAAATCCACATTATTTTATGAGTGATCGTAAGAGGCATTTTGAGAGGTTCTTAGTGTATCGGGAAACCCATCACGGTTCTCTTAGGTTATGCGGTTCTTTAGGGTGGAGGCAGCTCATTTTGCCACAAGGTGGCACAGAAGGGAACTGCTGAGGCTGGGATTGCGATTAAAGGGGAGCTGGAGCTCCCAGCCTACCAGGGGGATCAGTGATCTCGTACAGGTGTGTGAGATGGATGGAGCCGCGTTCCTGGTGAAAGTATTCAAACAGGAACTTCACGTTAGGTTCACATTCTTGAATAGTTGGTGAAATTAGAATTGTATTGTAATGTAAGCAACAATTAGACAATTAGCTATATCTATTTCCTGAATAGAGTGGAATTAGATGAAAAATGGGAACTTCTGCTATAAAATGTAAAATATTTAAGTCAAAATGAAATTGTAATCACAGTTGGAAGTGGGAATTGAAGAACAAGTTCTGAAACCATTCAGTGTGATTACATCCAGACAGGCATATGCCTGTTGGCCAAAAATATGCTTTGTTAAATTGTAATAAGGTTTAATGGTTCGTAAATGTTCACAAATCTGTATTTAGTTTAGTTTCAAAGCACTCCCTTGATGTAACGTTACTGCTCTCGAGGGCTCTCTAATGCAAGTAGTAATAACACAGTTTTTCCACTAGGAGGCCTCGCTACACCAAGAAACTACTGAATAAGCCCCACGCCTCTCCTTCTGTTTAGTAAGTAAAGTAAATTCCTTTAGGAAATTAGGTCAGTTTAGTTTCTTCAGTTAGGTAGACAGGCTTGTTGTGCAATATTACGTGTGGATTTAATTTATCTTGCGTAGATGCTCGTAGATGTGAATTAATGCCAGTGCAACACTCCTCTGTGACTTTTAATAAAACCATTAAATGCAGATTTGTGATTCCTATCATTAACTACATAATACTCAGATATGGGTTTGATTTGTCATGTAATACATGAGTTTTTCTAATATGAATCTAGAAAGGTGAGTCACATAACTACCAGATAATCCATACTTATGCAATGTTGTCATGGAAACTGCTGGGGGGCGTGCCGGTAGCACTCCCAGTTCAGGTATGTTTGTTTCAGAGGATTAGGTGAACAACAGCAAGTTTGTGGAGAAATAATAAAAATTACCAACAAAATTCAGAGCCTGGGGCCCAATGCTTAGCCAAATTATTCAACCAAATAATTTTTGGCATTCAACACCACTTCCAGAACTAAATTAGGAACCAACTTAGAGGAGTCATATCAAGTTTTACGGAATGATTTTTTTAGGTGAAAGGGGTCCCAGGACTCCTTGCTGATCTTGCTGAAAATAATAATTCTGACCAGAAAAAAAGAAGAAAGAAAAACGCACCAAAAGTACAATAATGTACATTAATTCTATAGAACAGCTACAATGTTCTATACAATATAAAAGACATATAACATATTTGCATAATAATATACATTATTAATAAGTTCAGAGGTTTTGGAATATGTATGCTTATACCTTGAATCATTCCATCAGCAAAACACTGTATGTCCCCAGGTCTATTGCCATTTGGCAGACGCTCTTATCCAGAGCGACGTACAGTTGACTAGACTAAGCAGGAGACAATCCTACCCCAATGCAGGGTTAAGGGCCTTGCTCAAGGGCCCAACGGCTGTGCGGATCTTATTGTGGCTACACCGGGATTAGAACCACCGACCTTATATTGTGTATTGTATTTCATATGTGACTCAAAATAGATGACCGGCATCTATATGTGTTTTAAACCACAATGCGATGGACAATATAATCTTACTTCTGGAAAAATTAAGAACTTTTAGGTTTATGTGTTGAAAATGATAGAGATTCACAGATATAACTGTCAATTAACTGCCATTTACCCATTGGTTTTGCCACATTGTTTACAGTAGGATATTATCAATTTCCAACATTATGGGCCAGTTTTACAAACATAGATTAAGCCTAGATCGAGTCTAAATTCAATTATGATTGGAGATTCTCCATACAAAACTCATTTCAGTTGAGGACTATGCTTAATCTGTCTGTGAAACCGGCCTGATATCTACTCAGAATAAAAATATAAGTTGCATATCTTTATTATCTGGTCTGTTTCAAATGAATCGACTGAACAGAATAATAGACAGTGGTTTAGAGGACATAGTGATATTATGGTATCACTATTATTATGTGTATTATGTGTATTATGTGTAATATAACACAGCTGAGAGTTGCATGTCAGTTATGAATGCCACATTTCTGCACCAGCATTCCAAGTGTAGTGAGGGTGACTGCTTTTGTTTAGCTCATAAATAAAGATAAACTGTTTAAAACAGGGCCAACAGAATAGAAGCAATCCCCTTAGAAACAAATGCATCGAATAAGCCAAATCAATAGAGTATGAGAACGAAAACAAGCAGGAGCAAATGCCATAATAAAACATCATGCATTACTCAAGCTGGGAATAGGGTCAGTTTTCATTAATATTCAAGGCCCAGGAATTGTCATCTCTCAATATATCATGCACAGTATACACACATGGCCCTATTTTCGGCAACATCGTTACATTTTCACACTGCCCACCCGCCATCCTTTGTGCGATCCACTCAGGAAAAAAAGGAAAAACAATCCTGTCTGACTCATGGAAATCTAAAATTGCCACATTGTGAGAGCTCTATGAATAGCCAGTGTCAACTGGCAGCTTTGTCCCTGGCTGGCAGTAACTGAATATACCAAGGACTTTGCCTCTGTATAAGCCCCATCATTCACCTTATGTTCTGTTAGTGACAAGATTTGGGTATTTTGTTTTTCCCTTGCAGTGAATTGGAGCTTCTCGTTCAGGTCAATAGATTGATTGACGGTCTGCTCAAAAAGAGATGACAAGCTTAAAGTGTTCCACGGTACTTGACATTGGTGACTGGATGAGAAACAAATGGGAGGTTGGGAGTTCATTGTTCTAGTTTTCTACAAAGAGTTGTCAGGAATAATTTTATATAAAAAGGCTAGCATCCTCAATCTGAGTCATTACATATTTTGTGACAGGTTCTGGCTTTGCAATACACAGCATCCAGGCATTAAGATGTTAATGTGAATCAGGGGGTAACAGGTAATCCTTGTACAAATGGAAATACCTTTTAAGCAGGGTAAATCATTACAAAGGCAATCATACATTGAATAGTATGTGTGCAGTGTGTGTACTGAATGCATGGCCACATGGTGAGAGAGTAATAGAGTGCAGTAATAGAGTAATAAAACAGCTACTGGCCATTTCACCCACATTTTTGTTAGTTCTTCCATATAGGCTATCACCCACATGAAAGCATTTTTCCTTCTGTTTGAAACAGAGGGTCTGATCAATAAAGTGGTAGTTTGGATACACATGCAGTCTTTTTCTACAGAAGCTGTTACACATGAATCAGCTGCAACTGACAGATCATTTCAATATGTGGCTAACCTATGACATTTCAGGTGACATTTCGCTCCGGTAGCAGAAATGATTTAAAGAAATCAGTACAGTGTCTTTTGTTGTTAAAAGGTCTTTAAAATGAAAAAAAAAACAGACATCCCTTTGTTGCCAGCATTAGAGGAAAGTTCAATGTCAAGCTCATACTATCAGAATAAAAACCAATGTATATTCTGCCGCTCTCTGTATTACGCAAATAAACGCCGGTGAAAACTGACCTTTTCTGCTCTTCTGTCTTCCCAGGGGTGTGTCACGCCATGTGACACAAGACTACCTGGAATATTTGTTTGCTTATTTCCATGTTTAGAAAAGTATTAGCCAAAAAAGCTGAAATTTGTATGCATCCATCAAGCACTTTACATGACACAGTGATTGTAGTGCTACATGCATTCCTTACATTCCTTTATCAAATCATACTGTCATCAAGTATCTTAAGATATGATAATACCCAAGTATTGGCATCTTTATTCTTCACCGCCAAAAACAGTATGCAGCACAGACACAGCACAAACAGAATCAGTGAATCACTAAATATTCAAATTAGTATACAGTATGTGCTCCACAATAATTACAGTGAACCTGTGCATCAGCATCAATTCTTCAATATACACTCAGTGAGCACTTTATTAGGTATGTATTAGACTTATTGATCTTCTGCTGCTGTAGCCTATCCACTTAGAGGTTTGATGTGTTGTGTGTTCAGAGATATTCTTCTGCATACCACTGTTGTAATGTGTGGTTACTTGCATTACTGTCACCTTCTTGTAAGCTTCGACCAGTCTGGCCCTTGTCCTCTGACCTAACGTTTTTGCCAACAGACCTGCTGCTCACTGGATGTTTTTTGCACCATACTCTAGAGACTAGTGTATGAAAAAATCCCAGGAGATCAGCAGTTTCTAAGGCACTCAAACCACCAACATCATTCCATGGTCAAAGTCACTTAGATCACATTTCTTCCAGATTCTGATGGTTGATGTGAACATTAACTGAAGCTTCTGACCTATATGATGATTTTAAGAATTGCACTGCTGCCACATGATTGGCTGATTAGTTAAACGCATGAATGATTGGTGTACAGGTGTTCCAAGTGCTCAGTGAGTGTAGTATGACACTATCATTACATTCTGAATTCTTGTAATACAATTGAATCTCTGGTAATCGACAAGGTACTATACTATTTTTTATATCAAGATTGAGTTTCCCTTTCAGAAGGGTAAATTGCGAAATATTTTCTTTTCATTTATTTTAATTGGGGTCCTAGCTCAAAAACTGGGTCAACTGGTTTTCTTGTCTTGTTTAAAAAAACTTTTGTTGTTGGAGTTGAATTAATTATGTTAGAGTTCATTTGTGAGTTAAAAATGCTGTGTGCTTTTAAAAAAGGAAAATAATAGTGTTTCAGAACAAAATCGTTTTTAATATGTTATCATTTCAAACTTGCTTTTTCTTTGCAATGGCTCCCATTTTCCTTTAGGAGGATATTTAGGAGCAACAGTGTTATCTCATCTGGTCAAACAGCTGGCACCACAACAGCTAAAGGAAGTCTCCTACAGTAGCTTTGTCTGGCTTTAGGTGGAAGTGGGTGACAAGCCTCTTAAATTGCAGGAAGTTAAACAGGATCTGGCTTACTGGGTTACTGTGAAGGAGCATCCATGGAACTCTATCTTTCTACACTGTTGGGGCTATTCGGTGAAGTCAGGTACTGGGTTTTAGAGGAATGAGAAGGGTCAGCCATTTTGAATTGGGATGGGGGATTGCTTCATTTGGTCTGGTCTTTGGAGCCTCAGTTCTTTCCCCTCATAAAGCAGTAGTTGGTTTTATTCTTCTAAACAAATGTCAGAAATCCATGGATATATGATGATTTACTTTTCCTACCCATTTTGAACTGAGGGACTAATACATGCTCTTCAGGTCATGCATAATGTAGGGAGATCAACAGTAAGTATATTCAGTCAAGCATATTGTGAAATAACATCAATTTGTTTAACCAGAACACTGAAGATGTCCCTGTAAACTAAATGTAATACCCGTGAAACAATGGACTGCAGCTGCTAGAGCTCCTTGTGAAAAATCTGATTGTTTATGATTCAGATGTCATGTGTCTTAACTGTCTTAGTATTGTATTTATAGTGAAAGAAGACTGACAGCCAATCAGATTATGGGCTTTGAAGAGGGTAATATTATAGTGATTGCCATGCTGTTCCACATATTACAGATATAGGTGACCTAAAGGCCTACAAACTAAAGGTTATTATCAGTTACCTGGTTAAGTTTAAATGGTATCCCAAAAAATATCCCAGGACAATACATTGTGGTCGCCAAAAATAACCAGTCGCCGTTTCATGGCAATAAGTACAGCTTGGATGATGTATAGGTCAGCTGAATCATGATTTTTATTTATTTATTATTGTTTTAGTTTTATACCTGCAAGCTCAATTTGCTTTAATTTAACTGCATGTATTCCGTTTGTGAACTTCAAACCTATAATTTGTCAAGTTCACAAAGCACCGAATTCCAGCCTTTCCTCGACCCATAATTAGTCAGATATGAGTAGGAGGGTTTAGCCACACCTAGCCAGCAGTCTACAAGAGAATAAAGTCCTTCAGGGCTTAAGATCAAACTCTTAGGTAACTGATGCTGATGATCGCATCGTTTACGGTCGAGGCGGAAGAAGTAAACAAGGAGTGGAGGTTTTCATTTATAATTTAACATTGCAGAGAAACCTTATAAATCAAACCAATATTTTTTGTGAAAGAAAAACGGACGAAGTAAGGTGAGTGTAAACGCTTTTCCCCCCTATAATTTGTCATGAAAATGTAAATTATCATGATTCTTATATGGTTTGCGGAAGTAGTATTAAAATTAAATGCATTCATTAATACTACTATGGCGATGATTATTTTGCTGCTGCTTTTATTGTTAGCAATCATGTAGATGATAAATTCCGTCATTTTTAAATCTGAAGCAGGTAAATATAGTGATGTTTTAGAACAAAATCTATTTCTAAATCGGTCGGATCTCTCCATAGTGTCTCCACATTATTAACTTCAGTATTGCCATGCTTAATAAAACACCGTCCCAGAAGTCAAATATGAAGAAAGGCGATTGCGCGTAGTCTATAAATGACACTAGATGGCACTGCAGAAGTAAATTCAAATTAAATTAGTAAATTTATAATCAGTGTCAGTGAGGAAGTAATTTAGCCTATTTTATATAAGGTGTTTTCAATGGGAGAATGTAAGCTACCTTTTACCAAATACAAATACAGTTGCTGTATTTTCATAATACACTTGATATCATACTTTAAAACCACCTTTGTTAACAGTTTATTAATGCACTGTGTCTTGATGTACAAAATACTGTACTCACATTTTAAATAGAATTACTGAAAATGAAATGCATGGCCAGTAAATAAAATAAGAATAAATGCAGTATATGCATACTTCACATTTGAAAAATAATTAAAATGAATATGATTAGATCCAACAGGCTTCATTCTTCAGCACCTTCATGATGTGCCTGAAATAATCCCTGTTGACTGGCACCGTGCCTCCCCAATGACACTAGAAGTATCATGTAGAGATACAGTAAGCATACAAACTATTGTCCCAATGGTCCATATCATAGACAAGCTATTCTAAAGTGAAAATATAAATGAAATAGAATGTGTCATGCTTCTGAACAAGGGAGCTTAATGTGACATACTGTTTAAGGAATGCATCAAAACACAAAGAAATGGCTCAAGTTGAAATACTGTGCGATTCTGAGAAGCTGTGGGTGTGCTGTTACCACTGAAAGAACAGTGCCTAAACTGAAGAGGCATATGTTTGTCACTAAAGTAGCATCTGAGTCAGGATTTCATTCTTTGCACACAAATGATACTATGATGCTTGAATGTGATGCAATTGGTTGATTCTTTACATGTAAAGTGGTTCTGTATCCATAAGAAGATAATAGCAATAGTGATGTGATTGCCTGTGCTATACATGATTAACATATTGTCTCAATAGTGTCATATCCAACTAGTATTCCATCTAAATCCATAAAAATCAACTCTCTTGCATGTCTATTACACTGAAACACATACACTCGTACATTGTTTGGCGGAGCTGTTTTTGGTCCCAACTGTAAATCCTTAAAGATAAAATCAGACAGACTGGATTTGTACTGGCTCTTGTCTTGTAAAACTATATTTGATGGCTTTGTAAAAAGTCTTTATATGAAGCCTTGCCCCTAATTTGTCATTTCCGTGCTGCCATATACAATTTGGTGGAATTGCCACAGTAAATCAACCAAATAACTCTCAATAACTCAATAATCCTATAAATCATCCATGTGACTGCTGCATCGCACTGCATGGTGTCCCTCATTAACTCCTAGGTTTTGCTGAAATGCTATTGTAGTATTGTTGCTTGGTAACACATGCATACAAAAGGCTTCACTGCGGTTGAGACCACAAAACTAGGATCGTACGCATCACAAAATGTCTGTCATCCAGATGGAACAGAGTGCGACAGCCCAAAAGGCATAAGAAAAATGTGGGACCTGGGTTTGTGAGCGTGCTTACCCACACATCGAACTTACGTAACGCGGTCGACTGGGCAGATCCTGCAAAGGCAGATTACCACAAGCGTGGCTTGGCTTTTGCCATCTGTTTGTTTCTTAGAGTTTGATGCACCGCAGTTCAGTGCCAGCAGCTGTGTACTGTCACATGAAAACACTTTGGTCTGTGTAAGAGGATCACACCCACCCATGGTCAATTCTGCTCACGCGAGCCCACCCGCTTAGTGGCAAATACACATACATGCAGCTAACCGGGAAGCGTGATGCTAAAAGAACAGCAAGGCAAAAAAATGACAAAAACAACATTCTAGTGTGTTGTTCAAGCAATACAAATATCGAGGGAGTTGGATGAATCTGCCCTCTTGTTGAAGTGCCTCTTTGAGTCACGTGGATCTAGCGCGTAGCTAACAGCTGTGGGAGAAAGAGGGTTTGTGTGTTTATATGCTAGTCCTTCAACTTGTGCAGGGCTGACACCTGTGTGGTAATCAGGAGAGGGAGGAGGGTGGGGAGTGCTGTGTCCAAACACATAGGAGAGAACACCCACCATAGCACAGCCACCAGAATCACCATCAAAATGTAAATGAGTGGCTCCTTACTGATTAAATATTGTGCATAATTTATAACCTGCAACTGTCCTGATATTTTAAAATCTTCCGGAATGACGATGAGGAAGCATTTTTGCAGTGTTTGCAAAGGTGTGTTTGTGTGTGTGTGTATGTGGGTGCATGCACTTGTACGTGAGTGGATCTCATGTAACATTCACTATAAATCACACATAGAACATGCCACTTTGTGAAGTGCATTAGACAAAAATCAATGGTCAATACATTCAGCCTGGCCTACACCAGTAAGCTTAGAATGATGTATTTACAGTGGCTGAGGCTCCCATACAGTGGAGCCACTAAATGGCGACTGGTCTACCAGACTTTTTGGCGCCTGATGCCATTATGCATTGGGTGTATACATTTTTGTGGCTTAATGTTGTTATATTACATATTTTTAGCTC